>NC_084609.1:21173650-21471150 GCF_033807715.1 Cololabis saira | reverse complement strand
GATCAGTAAAGGTGTTACTTCATGGAAGTGGAATCCTTGATATCTGTATTTGTACAGATGTGTCAAAGTAAAGTGATACGCTACTCCCTTCTTGCTGAAATATTGACTTTCAAAAGAGAAACTGTTTTAACCTACTTTATGCCACATTAACACATTGGTAATGAGCAGTGTCTGTGCTTACATCTCAGTAATTATATATTTGATAATTATGTGATAATTAATTCAACTCAGTAATAAGATTTACATGCAATAAGTTGTATGACTGATTTTTTAAATGTAACTGGTTAGTAAGTGGCAAGTACATACCTTTTTAATATACTACCCCCAAAACCTGCTATGGCCTTTTTACTTGCCAAATTTTGAATTACTGGTATCCAAGCAAATCAATTGCATAGGTAGCACAGTCATCTTTTTTTAGTTACTTCACAAAAGAAATGCATCTGTAGCAAATCATATGGACCAAAAACAGAACACATGAGTTTGTCATCAAATTGGTGAGAAAATCACAGAAATATAATATAATATGTTCTATAAAAAACTGAAACAAATGTGTCCGTCTAAGGTGGAAAATATTAAGTGGGAAGAGTTGAGAAATGGGAAGGAATTTCAGAGTGTAAGTAGTAAGGAGGTTGAAGTCAGGAATGCCACACAAACCTTCCATCCATCTTCTACACTTCATTCTCTCCAGGGTCACGGGGGGGCTGCAGCCTATCCCAGATGTCGTTGGGTGACAGGTGAGGTACGGCCTGCAGCCTGGACAGGTGGCCAGTCAATCACAGGCCCATAAAGAGACAAATGAGACAACTGACTCACATGCTCACACTCACCTCACACCCAAGGTAAATTGTAGAATCGCCAACCAACGAAAATGCTTGTTTTCTAACCCTCCATCCCTCTTTTTTTCCCCTGTTGTTGCCTGGCAAAGAAACACATACCCAAATACATCCATGTTGATCTATGGAGATCCTAACCACACCTCCATCTGCTGCAGTTCCTCTAGTTAGTCAATAATATTTATCCCTCCATCTGTTTGTCCATCCTAAACCGTGATTGATAAAGTATAATTTAGTTTAATGTAGTTTAGTTCAGAGTACTTTACTTTTACCTTTATAGTCCACTACAGGAAATTTGAAATAGGAAATCGAGTTGTAATCAAAGAGTAGACCTTAAACTTTAAGTAAAGAGGTTTCTCTCAAGTTTTGTCGCATTTCCCCTAAATGTGAGCAGAGTATAGCGCCAATAGGCCGCAGAGTTAATCTTGTTTCTTCTGTCAACAATCACATCATCAAACAAAACCAACAGAGCTCTTTCTACCGGCAGCCATAGATGCCAATAACACATGTGACAAATGAGCAATTTCATACTTTTCTCCTTCAGTCATTCTGATCAAGCTTATCTTAGTTTTATTTGAAAAAAAAACAGAACTTGTGCTTTTTTAGATGTTTTCTGCCAAAATAAAATCCGGCTTTCCTCTTTGGCATTAATACAACACCACGTGTACTACAAATCAAAACCCAAACTCAAATAAAAAAAATCCAAAATCTGAGATCCAAAACCCAAGATCTGTAACCAAGAAATACATTTTTCTTGGTTGTAGTTTTTTTTTTCTTGCCATCAGTTCTAAAACCATCTCTGTCACGAACCATCTTTGTCAGTTGTACTTTTTATTTTTGTGGTTACAACTCTGAAACGTGTCAAATCAGTGCCACATCAATCTAAAATGGGCCGGGACGTAGCAAAAAAATTGGTTGCTGTCGTCATTGAGCCAGCAAGTGGTGATACTATATTATGTATGATATATATATATATATATATATATATATATATATATATATATAAATAAACGATAAATTATGACTCTCCCTTCTTTATTTGATATAATAAAGTTGTTAATGTCATTGATAAACCTCAGTTGATGTTGATGTTTATGGAAGGCATGCACTGAATCATTCAGAAGCCGGTGAGCTACTAGATCTCAGCTAATCCCACCTTCACACTGTAGACTGGTGTGTTGCCAATTAGACACTTGTTTCAGAAGGGACTACAAATAGAAAAGATGCAGAAATAAAAGTGTAAGGATGATCGCACTCTCGTTTAGAGAGTTTGATTTCTTGGTTGCAGATTCTGGGTTTTGTACTTCAGTCAAGGTGGTCACTGACACTAAAGTTAGAAAATACTCACAATGCAGCAGAGCTCCGAGGCTTTCACTCGCTCACTAGTATTCAGTGAGTATCGAATGACAGTGCAGCATTCTGAGTCTTGTCCCTAATTAGGGAATGTACACCTCTTTTATGTCAGACTATCTGCTAACAACCTACATTAAAACTGAGCTACTGTAGGGCAAAATTAACTTAACAACTGAGGTCACCACTGCAGTAAAAGCAATGAAACACAAAGTGCCCTATATCACAAACCCCAGGGTTTTGTCAATAGTAATGAAATATCTCAGAGTAACAGAGTGAGCTTTTGAGGTCATGGAAAACTGTAAGCCCACAGCTACCGTCACCCACCCTTGCTGTATTAACCCTTTAATCAATGCTAGAGAGCTGACGGGAAGTGAGTAACAAGCTTTGAAGGTTTAAGTAGGACAAAGATGGTGTCATATTGCAAATCTGGTAAGCAAGATGCAGGACTCAAACATTGAAACATGGGTTATTCGCTGAGTTTTGCACATGTATACTAATGAGGCTCATTAGCTGAGAATCTGAGTGAATTTAAAAAAAAAAAAAAAAGGAAAAAAGGGGGGAAACAATTGGGGCTCTTGTGGCATTTCAAATCAATGTGCTTACCCAGCACTGCTAGGAGCGATTCATCTCCTGAGGATGAAAGCAAACAAATGCTGCCTGGAGAGGCGTCTGATGGTAGCTGTCCATGGTGCTGAATTTACCCTCCACCGCTTTCTTTCCTTCACTGCCTTTACTGTGTGCTCATGTCGTGTGGAAGCAGACATTGCAAATGTTAACGACGACTGTTAAAGCAACACTACTGCTGCAAGCACCACCACGCAGTGGCTATTATGCCTCTATCGGTTGAAATACTGGCCATCGTTGTCCGCGAGTATCGGCATTTGAAGTCAACGCGTCCATTTTACCATTTCAATAAAAGCATTAAAAGTGTCCTAGCAGGAGATATATACAACAACAGAGCCGTGACCCGTTCAGATACGTGTCAAATCCATTCACACCGACACTAACCCTGCCTATCAAAGTCATATATTAAGCCCTAAAATGTCTGCAGGAATGCAACGGTTCTGGTGGAGTCGTACGTGGGAAGAGGTTGCAATGAGTCATCACATATTTGCACAAATACACAACTGCAGTATTACATCGGTGAAATAAACCTAAAGGTTATTTTCTATTCTGAGATTGAAATGGCCAAGCTATCAGAAAACTTGTCCTGAAAACCTAAATTGATGCAATTTTCCACGACTTTTGAGCATCTCCAGCATGCTGAAATGCGTTTCTCTTTAAATTGAATTTTACTCATTGTGCGGGCACACATCCATTGTTGACTTTATCCATGACAATTCATTAACTCATCAGAGGCTTTGCTCTTTTATCTTCCATGGTTAAGAGGCAAAAGGGGTCCACTCTCTTTTTTTTCTCCAGGAAATAATCCTTTGTATTCATGGCATGGATAAACAATCCCAACTAATGAAGCATTACTTCACATGAAAGAAAGGAGAAAGATGATTTTAATTTAGAATGTGTCAACAGTTTTTGAGAAGCATGTCAAAATGCTGCAGCAGTTTGGAAATTAACAGCAAGCTGGTTTCTTTTTGAGAGCTTGCTTTCCTTCTGTAATAGAAGAAGCTGTCACTTTGCTACTGAAGATTTCAGCCCCGTGTTCTGCTGCATTTCACACAACATGAATCTCTCTGGTGCTCCTCAGATCTATTACTGTTTCTATTAGTTATTCAATTTCATATAGCTCTAATAAGGATACTTTATGCCTTTATATAATATTAATTTCACACATTTAAAAGAGGCCCAAGGCTCAAACTGTTTTACTAATTCTCCAAGTGGGTTTCACAGTTTAGAATATTAATTCTCTTTTTCAGCAGATTCATTTAATCCCAAAGTGGCCTGCTGGTATACTGACATCAATTAAAGATGGCTGAAAATTCAGAAATGTGTCCTAAACTACAATGATTTCACCCTTAGAATCACAACTACAGCGGGCATTGTCTGTGAGGTGTCTCAACATGAACCAGAGAGTACTTTTCATGAATTTCATTGACAGTCTCAGTCAACAGATCTCTGACTCCCAATACACTCTATGTGCCTCTCTGCTTTTCTCTACTCCCTCTTGGTTTCTTATATGACTTTGATATTTCCTTTCATGAGGTGCTTTTGCAATAAACTCAAAAGTCTTAGTCTGAGAATGCATTTTTTCCATGTCCCTTTAGGTAACATACGAAATCAGCACAAAAAATTAGCTCAATTCAATTATCTTCCTCTCTACTCAGGGGTGCCAAAGAACCTTTAACAAAATTGAGGGGGGCATAGTTGATACAACGAAGTGGGGAAATCTCTTTCACGTATTTAGAGGGGGCCAAATCTTGCAGGTGAGAACCTGAAGACGTTCAGAAGACGATCAGAAGCAATGCATTGAATTTACAGAGCTTTCCCTGCCTTGTTCACAAGGCAAGATGAATGTCTTAAAGTAAGCTCTTACTCGCCTTCTTCCAGTATGTTACACCCAAGTGAATGTGGAACCAATCTTGCCGACATGATCAATTGCAAACTTTTTTTTTTTTGCTTTCATGCTCAAACCTTTTGATTTTAGGAAATTTTATCATCTTCTTGGTCACTTTGCAATATGGTCTTTGTGTTATTGCCTTTAAGTAAGTGAACTGTAGTAGATCTTAGGGCAATAGTTTGGAGAAAGTTATTTATTTGTGCAATGCAGCAAATAGTATGTATTGTTTTTGCTTCATTAGTGTATGTTAAGACCTGGAAAAATTCACTTGAGTTTTTCACAAGCTTTATTTAACCGATGAACCAGACTCTATAATGGCAGTCAGAAGACTTACAAAGGCAATGTCAGAAAAATAAGTGCTCAGAGGATCAAGAAATGAGGGATATGCCGTAAAAAGGACCAAAGTAAATTAAAGCAGGCCAAATGATTTCATCATGTTGACGTTGTAGTCTGTAGTTAAAGCTCAGGCTTGTTTGTTTTGCACTTTAATATGATGCTACAGTATATGATGATGTTGTGTGAATGAGCATGTCTTTTTGCCTGCACAGTGAACATCATTTATGTAACCACGCCTCAATTTGGCCCAGGATCCATTATATTTATAAGGCCAAATGAATGTGGTCACATGTGGCTCATACCAGCTACAAATGTGGTTTTAGTAGGGGTGTAACGGTACACAAAAATCTCGGTTCGGTACGTACCTCGGTTTGGAGGTCACGGTTCGGTTCATTTTCGGTCCAGTAAGAAAACAAAATGCAAAATATAAACGTGCTAGTTGTTTATTACACACACACAAAATAACATTGGCTCAGACTTTAAAAAAAATATCTCCCTGATGTGCAAAATTGAACAGTTGCAACACTGAACAGTTTAAAGTTGTTGCTCAGATTAAATAACATTTATAAATAATTTACTTTTATTGCCAATACTAGCGGCATTACCCTGCATTCACACTGAAAGCGTCAGTGCCTGCAGCGGGGCGGGGGTGGGCGGGGTTTTAAGCTGCACTGCAGAACTGAAGGGAACAGTGGGAACAGCCTAACTACACAAGATCTTAATTTTCCTATTTCACCATAGATCACACTTTGGGAAGCCTTCTTTATATTTTAGCGTTATTTCCGCGTAGATAAGAGTGAGTTTGATGCTCCTTTAACAAGTGTGGTCGCGGATCAACATCAACCCAGCTCCCCCAACCCCTTGCTCCCGGTGGCTGATTTATGGTTCCGCGTCACACCAACGCAGAACCGACGGCGTAGGGTACGCGGCGACGCACACCGCACCGCGACCCTACGCCGTCGGCTACGCCGTCGATTTAACGCGTCTGTCTGCGCTGATCACAGACACACCGGGTCGGAGCGGATTTGGTCGGCTACAACTGTTGCTTGTTGTTTCTCGGTGTGAGCGCAACTGCCTATATATGTGCAGCTGCAGCAGCGCTCTGCTCGACAACGTGCGGTCCTCTACTTAATATGTCCGTGTGGAAACTCGTTCGGTACGCCTCCGTTCCAAACCGAACACGCTATACCGAACGGTTCGATACAAATACATGTACCGTTACACCCCTAGGTTTTAGTGATTGGATTTCAATATGTTCTCAAAAGCATCCTGGGTGCATTTACGCCTGCATTGAGGCTGTCCACTTATAATTATATCACTCAGGATGGACTTTAATACCAGGTGTAAACAGGGGCATATAGTTTGTGGAGGAATTCATGGCCATGCAAAGAAAGAAACAAAGAAAGGCAGAGGTGGACAAATCAGTGAAGCATATTGGAGCCGTATGTGTGCAGAGATGAAAAGAAAAGGGAGAAATAAAAGCGCATAACACTATATCAGGTCTGATCCAGTTTGCCGTCATCGTCCTGCTCCTGTGGGAAGCAATTTGCTTGTTTTCCTCAAGGCTCCAGCAGCAGGGGCAATGCAGACACCTCCTCCACCCCAAAAATGAAGAGACCTCCGCTGAGGAAATCACCCCTCAGTTTGGCCTCTCTACTTCCTAGATCCCTCATCTCCAGTACCGTAACCTCTGAAAGCACCTGCCGTGCGGCCATTATCAAGGCGCAGGGGCTTTAAGCAGGAGAAGATGGATCTAGAGCCTGTCCCCAGCCAAAGCCCCACACATCCCTCCTCTGTATTCCACACCATTACTTGTGTAGCTGCCCGCCTAGCTGTCCTGCCGCCTCTTTCTCCCTCACTGCTTTCCTCCCACTTTTGTTTTGGTAGCCACCACAATACATGGCTGTAAAAGGGATATAAATATCTGGAGGCGTGAGCTACAACCAATAAAGCAAACTGATGTGGAAGGATGTGACAGACGATCATGCTACTTGAGGTCTGGGAAGGCGATTTATTCACTCATTTAAGGTTGGTAAGGCCTTAAAGCAGAAGACTGGACGCAGAAGACAAATGGACACAGCTTGGTAAAGGTTTGCACTAGAGGCATGACTCTGTGTTTGTTGCCGATTAGTTGTCCCTTTACCAGCCCTCTTTAATTTTTTGAACAAGTTGTTACGATGGATGACAAATGTTGTTGGGAACAAAACCCTGAAATCTCTGGGTATGAGCTAAATGAATGCCAAGCTATCTGTAAATGACATCTGATATTGGCTCCAGCCAGTTAGCCACTAATATTGTTGGACGGAGTACTCTTGCGTAAGTAAACTGTTAATCATGTGAAAGTACAACGGAACAGGCATTTGTGCTGTGCTTTGATGTCCCACGTGGGGCTTTGTTTGTAGAGCCCAGCAGGTGGCCCAAAATAAACCTGCAAAGTCGCTGCGCTACCTCCACATCACACCTCCCTACCTCTCTGTCTTTTATCTCCCGGCCCCCACGAAACAGCCGCTCTGCATGTGCTCACAATGCATCACATCAAAACACGCATTTGAAAGCAGACATAAGCAACATTGTTATCAGCAATCCTTAAAGAACTCAAATGACTAAGCATTTCATGCTGTGATTTTTGCTTTGCACATATTTCTCAGCCAGTACACACTAAGATGCTTCAAGTTGGGGAAGAAAATGAGTGTCAACAGATTCATTACTGAGGGTGCAACAACACTCGGGTTAATTCATTTGTCTTGAGATGGATGTGCAGCTTTCAAGTCCATAAATGAGTGACTGGCATCAGTGTTTCAATTACACATATCTCAACACACATTGGCTTCTTTCCCATCTCACCATGACAGGTTATGTCTTCGCTGGACATTGCTAGAATTTGAATTATGAACAAATGGACCTTTGGGAAAACTAATTGCCAAGATCATTCAGCAGCTTGGAAAGTGAATCAATAAAATTCTAAAGGATAACTAAACAGGCAAAGAGGTCTGCTGTTTGCTTTACAGATTTCTTTTGATTTTTGCTGCTCTTTCATAAGATGCTTATATGCTGCTTTTAATCTGTCAACAGTTCTGTCTTGTTCCTTCTGCTTGTTTGTTCTAGTGAATCAGTGAGTGAAAATGTGACTCTCTGGTGGCATCTGGCTTCATGTCACTGATGTCTTTTCACCCAGAGACTGCACCATATGGGCATTAAAAAGTGCTCTCAAACTCTATACAGAGGATCGAATCAGTCCATCACAGGGACAGTGACAGACTGCCTAGTATCGCCAATCAGGTTAGCTGTCAGAACGCCAAAGACAAGCAGGCTAATAACAAAAAAGTACCAACAAGTATTCAAGTACAGTTGTCAGAGAGGCAGAGATCAGCTGGACAGGTGGTTTTTTGAACTTTGCTACTCAAAGCCTTCTTCTTGTCAAACCCTCCAGAGGAGCCTCCCCCAGCTGAATAACCAATGATCAGTGTTACTGACTGTGGACAATAAAGTAAAGAAAAGGGACTGTCTTTAGATTGTGTACAGTAGGGATGGGCGGTATGGACTAAAACATTTATCGCGATAATTTCTGGCATTTATCCTGATAACGATAAAAAAATACCAATACAAAAATGTTGTCGATGGGAATTTACCTCCCTCCCTCCCTCCCTCCCTCCCTCCCTCCCTCCCTCCCTCCCTCCCTCCCTCCCTTCCTTCCTTCCTTCCTTCCTTCCTTCCTTCCTTCCTTCCTTCCTTCCTTCCTTCCTTCCTTCCTTCCTTCCTTCCTTCCTTCCTTCCTTCCTTCCTTCCTTCCTTCCTTCCTTCCTTCCTTCCTTCCTTCCTTCCTTCCTTCCTTCCTTCCTTCCTTCCTTCCTTCCTTCCTTCCTTCCTTCCTTCCTTCCTTCCTTCCTTCCTTCCTTCCTTCCTTCCTTCCTTCCTTCCTTCCTTCCTTCCTTCCTTCCTTCCTTCCTTCCTTCCTTCCTTCCTTCCTTCCTTCCTTCCTTCCTTCCTTCCTTCCTTCCTTCCTTCCTTCCTTCCTTCCTTCCTTCCTTCCTTCCTTCCTTCCTTCCTTCCTTCCTTCCTTCCTTCCTTCCTTCCTTCCTTTTTTATCCCTTCCTTTCTCCTGCTCTCTCCTTCTTCCCTTCTTCCCTCCCTTCCTTCCTTCCTTAAATCAGTTTTACACAAAAACGTCATCAACGGGAATTTATCGTTTTTACCGCGAGATGACAAATTCTTACCGTGGGGAATTTTTTTGACGGTTTATCGTGAACGGTAAAATATCGCCCATTCCTAGTGGACAGCCATAATGCTTTTCAAAAGCAAATCAATGACAATTGCAGTCTTTGGTGCAATGGTGCATGGTGGTGCACAGCTGGGGTTAAACCCTGCATCTTTATATCGCAGTATGCAGGTGGATTATGACTGCACCTACTGCATCAATTTAACACTAACTTCTACCACCAGTCCTAAGCCCAACAAATGTGCAACTGTGAGGAGGACTGAAGTGAGAGGAAGCTAAAAGTATAATGCTGTTTCCACGTTTCATCAATGCTACTGGCATTGCCGAGAAATCTGAGAAATAGTTGTGACCTCCGTAAGTTGTGTGGGACAAGGCTTAAATTGGACTTGATGTAGACACCCTGAGCTGCCTTGAAGCTAAACAGCAGACAAAAACACTAATGAAGGAAGTCAGGGGGAAAATGTACGTACAGCACTGTTAATTGAGCTGATGGACACCTACAGTGAGTCTAGCTGACGAAAACTGGTGGCATGGCTCTCTGATCAGCTGTGGTGTGTGTGTGGCACTTCTATTGTATCGCAGGCGGCCTGAAAACCCCCACAGACTTCCCCTGCTTCGTTTGGATGACTTCACCTCATCCACATATCGCTCCTCCCTTTGTGTCCTCAACCTCCCCATTCATCTGTCATTCAGCAAAGCCCCACTTTCTTTTTGAAACATAGTTTTAGCTGTGTGTGCACACTCGTTCACACCGGTGTACTTATGTGCATTGTTCCATTTCAGAGCATACCACTTAGTCCCAGTCCCAGTAGCGCTGTCCCCAAAAACCCTCCTCCATCAGCGAGAGGGAGGCAGTGTGTGTCGGAGGGGATATCAGTGTGTCAGTTGACCCTCTAAGGTGACAAAATGTACATAAGCAGTGTCACATAAACACATCAGCCCTCTCAGCCACACTGGAGTGCCTCATAATAACACAGGAGATCTGAAGAGCGAGGAGAATCCGTAACGGAGAACCTGCTCATACCTTTGTTTTACAGGGTTTATTCACATTTCCCAGAGACACTGAATATTCAAAAAAAAAAATGCTTTTTGAAGTCAACATCTGTCTCCTGCATTTTTTACAATATGTATTGTAAGAATCCTTCTCTTAACACGGCATCGCCAAGGAAAAGTGCACTTCAGCATTTGTATCGAGTAGCTCTTACTGTGGTGGGGGGGTGGACGGGGGCAGCGAGCGAGTAGTAATTGGGTTTGATTTAATGCAGTAATGTATCCAACACAGCTGTCGTGTTAAACAAGCTTGTGCATACAAGTACCATCCATTTACCTCTGATGATAATGTGCTATCTAAAATGCACTCCTTGTTTTTTTTTTGTTTTTTTTTTCAATTGAAAGCCTGGAGTTGTTTGTTCTGTTCAATCCTAATTTATTAGCTCCAGATATTTCCATACATAAAGTATTGCCTTGTGTAGGCGCTTATCTGTAAGAAAACATGCTAAGTCGTGTTGGATACAAGCAAAGATCTGCCTGAAAGTGAACTTCCCACTGGATGAGATGACAAGCACTTGATGTATCCAACAAGACACTAATAGAGAAAGAACACCCTGCAGATCACTGGGGAAGAAAAACACTTCTCATCATTTATTCAACTTTTCAAAATGTACTCATACTGTTTTGTTAAAGTCTTTAAGAAGTTTCGTAAGGTAGAAAAAAACTCATCTGGGAATTCTGCCCAACGTATCCCTTTTTTTTTTAAAGGCTCTATCTGGTTGAATTATTAAATTATTGATAAAAGAAAATAAAAAATAAAAAAGTATATATATGTATATATATATATATATATATAGCGTAGAGGAGGTTTTTGGTTACAGCAGATGTGGAGCAGCTTGTCAACCACAATCACATCATCCTTGGTCGACCAGAACCATTAGCAAGCCAAAACCCATCTGCATCTCTCCCCTTGTCGGGTGCCATTATAGAGACTACATGTCTTCAGCACCGAGTGCTGATGTGTCCGCATGGATGACAGGATCAGATGTGGCGTAAGGTTAGACCATGCAGCCGTGCAGATATAGGAAGACTTGGGTGAAAAAAAGTCAAGTAAGTGGCTACTAATTACTCTTTATTAACCAGGCACTGATGACAACCGCAGACCGATAGCACTAAGACGTGCCAAGCGCTGCAGGGATAAACATTATTAATACACATGGAAACTAGAATGGAAGTAAACACGCTGCTTATCCAGCTGGTCTCAGCTGTGCAGCTTAATACCTGCTCAACCTTGTAAATCAACTCGTAAAGAGAAGTTCATTTTCATATTTTTCGTTTCATTCAGTCAGGTACCCCAAAGCGCAAATGTGGAAACAAAAACCCGGCTGCATAAATCTCGCAGTGACCTTTCTGTGTTGGAATAAACTGATGACATGGAGCAGGATTATCCGTCCCAGAGCATAACTTGGCCATGTGTGCATGTAAAAGTAAAGCTGATATGTATTATCCAGATCACATGATGTGTTTTAAAGTTTTTGCAACATGGATCATGGAAATGATGAGGCAAGAAAGTGTTCAATGAAGGAAAATAAGGTCAAAGATTTACTTAAGATTGTATTTGGATACCGATGGAAACGGGTTGCTTTAGAAGAAGGGGAATTGTCTTCCAATAATTAATCTTGCTGTCTGTATTAATGTCGGCCTAATATGCACTTTTTGATTGTATGTGTGTAGGGGGTTCTGTTGTTTGTGAATAAGGAAAAAAAAAAGATTTATTTAAAAATGCTGGTTCCCCAAATGAATTAAAGCCATAGGATTAGGTTAAATTGAAGGTGTTTAAATATGTGGAAATAAATTTGTTCTATAATATAAACTCAGGAACTTTCTGTCAGAGCATATATTTGCATTTTGATGTCCAACAATTTGCAGCAAGCAGATTTTCATTTATGACTTTTTCTCTTCCAAATGTGCTTTTCATAAAGCTCCTCTTGCTTCACTGTGAAGACATTACATTTCAGTTATATAGCTTTGGGACAAAACTTAGGCGTAATATTGAAGGCCATTACATGTTTGTTATACAACAGAGTGCTTTTCTCCTTTTTACCATAAATCCTATGGGGATGGATATCCAAAACATCTTTGTATTTGGCAGGTTAATTTCAATTTCTTTAACTACCGTACTCTAGCCATCATCATTACCCCCCCGCCCAAAAAAAACAAAACAACCCAGATGTCTGCAACAAATTGGATTATTCGTTGAGGGAGCCACATCTTGGGGAAATCTGGGAGGCGGATGGCTTTTTCTCGGAGGAGCAGTGGATTCAAAACTTTTGGATGACTTTCACAACTTTTGATGAGTTATGCGAGGCAATTACTCCTCATGTTGTGCCTGCTACATCTTGTCCAAGGAAGCCAGTGCCTACATTTTTTTTTTTTGGGGGGGGGGGGGGGGGTTGTTACCTGTAGATTGAGAAAAATAAAATCCACCTTATGCAAGCGTTTTGAACTGTTTTGCTGTATATGGGAGCTTTTTATGGGAGCTTTTGCAAAACTGGTGTATTTCTATGATGCATATTTTCAATTGGCAATTCCAATTTGCATAATTTTGAGGGTGACAAACTGTACATGGACCTACTGAGAGACAGAAGGCCAGGTGCACCGTCAGTTTACATGCGACTAACATGATTAATATGGAACCAAGTAAACCACAACCTTTAGTAGCTAAACTCAAAATCAGTCCTCAATGCATTGTCAGGACAAACCGGAGGTACAATGTAAACATTTACCCACATACACGCAAACTCTGCTAAAACAATAATAGTTATTCACTCTAAAAAAATCTAAAATATACTGAATCCTGATGCCATTAAAGTATTTAAAAGCGACCTCAACCATCTAATTCAGCACTCTAGCTTGTACTTGGATCACCATTATCGACATGAACTGACACTTCAAGGGCCACTTTAAGTTACGCCGGCTGTCAAAGCATGCTAACGGCCTTAATGAGCAACTCAAATCCGTCACATAGGCCCGCTGCAATTAAAAAAAAGCCACAATCACAACAGAAACACCAGTATATTTATCGGGCTCAAATTAACATCAACGAAGAGAAACAGAACATTTTTGCTGAAGATTCATTTTTTCTTTTTTGTTTTTATATGGAAAAACATTCAAATTTGTTGCAATTGATGGGCCAGTTGAACTGCAGATTTCCTGAGTGCAAATCCAGCAGCTCTGAGAATTTAAAGACCTTTTTAGAAGATTATGAAGCACCAGAAGAGCTCAACTGACCAAAAGCACTGTGCAATGCACCTGTTTCAACACTGTGAACAAATAGGCCTAACGCACCATAATTACGTATTCTGCTGGTGGTCTTTAACTCAGCAGCATCACCCCGGATGGGACTACATGGCTAAGTATAAGACAAAATGAAAATGCATGCTAAGATGTGTTAAAACATAACTGTATGAGGATTAAGCAACAATCAGAAAAAGAGACCCCTCGTTGTTGTCATGGCAATTTTTGAGGACACTGCAGTTGAGTTTGAGCTAAACCTCGGCAGGTTAAACCAAAAGTGTCAAGCAAGATGTCATGTGAGTGTCTTACAGAGGGGTTAGGCCTTAAACCTTAGCAGAACTAATGACCTCTCCAATGCTTCCTGCCCTGAGGCCCGGCTTCTACGGGATATGTCTGAGACACATCCCCTGGAAGGTCCTGCAGGCATCCTGACCAGACACCCAAGACACCTCAACCGTCTCCTTTCAATATGAAGAAACACATGGAAAGATGACATAGAGTCATCCATCAATGACCGACCTCCCCATCCGACCCATATAGCAAAACCAAATCAATCTTCAAAGAAAGCTCATTTTGGCACCTTGTATTCACTTTCTGATTCTTCCAGTCATTACCTAAAGCTCATGACCACAGTTGCAGGATTGTTGCAGTGTAGATTGACTGGTAAATTGACAGCTTTTCCTTCCGTCTCAGCCCTATTGTCATCAGGACAGATTGGTACATTATCTGCATCCCTGTGGAGAGTATCCCAATCCACCTGTCAATCTCCTGCTCCCTACCCTCAATCACGAAAAAGACCTTGAGGCAATGTCTCGCTCTCAACCTGCAGTGAGCAGTCCAACCCCTTTTTCTGACTGAGGATCACGGCCTGAAACTTGGACGTGCTAATTCTTATCCCGGCTGCAGAGTGTCACCGTGGCTGCTCCTGACCTCCATCCTAATACATGTCAGAAAATTATGCTCTGGTGAATTTTAAGATTTGCTGCATATCTTTTAATGCAGTTTCCCATCACTCTGCTGTGACTTTTCATGCTCCCCTTGCATACGTTCTTCCTTCTATAATTCTACACTTTTTGTCATTTTCAACTGATTTCACCTCAGCTTCTTTTTGTATTGACATTGTCCTGAAAATGACTGCCAATTTACACATTTATAGTTTGTTGATTTTATTTCGCATGTGCTTTTGTATTTTGAGCCACATCCTGTGATTTCTGTTCTGTGCACCGAAAGGTATGCTTTCTTTTTGTCATTGATGGCTCCATCTCTACTTTTCTTTTTTTTTTAAAGGCTCAATTGAATGAAAAATATAGAGAAACTGGAAACACAATGTCATCCAACCTTGACAATCACAAATCTCACGCTGTCCACAACATTTATTCACCAATGTTTTCTCTGCCTTGGGATTGCAGGATAACTTGATAAAGGTTTTTTTTTTTTACAACCTGCAAATGACATTAGGACCAAAGACCTTTGCATTTTCTCTTTGCAAGTTTCTAAACACACAATCTAAAAATAATTAAAATTGGGTAGCTGATAGAATTTAGTATGATTATTCGATAACAATTGGTCAAATCTGATCCTAAAATGTAAAGATTATTGTTGTCATTTTGAATTGAGTTTCATTCACAATGACTCACAACATGAAGCGTAAGATTATGTCAAGTATTTTTGGGCTGAGTATTTTGTCTAAAAACTATATCCATCATAGCTAATTATAATGTCTGCTTCCTCCTCTACCCTACATGTCATTTTCAAACTCTTCAAATCAGCTCAATCTCTTCATTTAAGTTTTTCAGATACGAAAAGTTGAAGACAATGCAACGCAATCAAAGTGACAAGCTGATGCAAGAGAAGAGTCAGAGCGCAGACAGCACAGTGATAAAAATAGCTAATTCTCGCCTGTTGGTTATGTAAATACCACTACATCCAGTCTCAAAACATCATTAATCATGTCCGCATGGCTTGGTGCTGTTATTTCTTATTTCCTTGTGAGCGGCTCATTTGAGAAGTAAAGCTAATCAATTGTGTCTCATTATCATGGCACAGATCTATGTCTGTGACACAATGAACATATATTGACAGAAGAATGGTACTTTAACAATTAAAGGCTTGTGGAGCACATCAGCATTCTTGAATACTGCTGTGTTTATTGACTTCATATGTCAGTTGCATGCTCAGAGTTTTCTAATTATTGATGTGATTCCACTTCGTTAGGATTCTAGCATGCTCATGATCACATGTTGAAGCCAAATAAAAGCTTGGTATGATCAGGATTTCACCAGGTTCAGCATCTCCTGCTTGTATACCAACTTTGACCATTTAGAACCATGTAGTTCTACATCTGTAGAGGCGATATCTACATTGATAGCTGCTGATCATTGTGCCTTTATTTGTTAGTGAGAGCTGTCTGGAGGAAGGTCTCGGGGGGACAGTTTGTGGGCATACACACTGAGAAGGACATAGCCTAGGACAGATCAAACACTACGTCCTTTGTGCACCTTGTTTGACTTCCTCCGTCCTCTGTTCCATGCTCACTCTGCTGCTTTTGGTTACCTTCCTAAACCAAAGCTGAATTGTGGGATAGATGCATGGGCTCGGTTGACCTGCACTTGGAGTATAGAGCACCAACCTGCAGACGCAGTTAGGAGTGCTCTTTCAAAACTTTGATTTATTGCTGAATCAGTCCTGCACCTCTAAAGATGCCAGCATGAAAGTCAAGAAAAGCACAATACCCTGTAAGTTACCCGAGTCATACTTCTGGTGTTGTGTCTTTAAAAAATGTCGCTCTCATTTCAGATTTGTAGTTTACTTATAAAGAATTAATTTTCCTCCAATGTTTCTGTACACACGTTGAACTTTGACCTCATCCAGTAGCAGAAAGACTAAACTGTGCCCTCCTGCCCTCGGCTGCATCAAATGCAGCTAAAACTAGAATTTCTACATGCAATACCTTTTATATTCTAAGTCAAATGTTTGTTTTGAATGTCTCGTGTGAATTAATACAGCTTAGTTATATTTTTTATTTCAATATAAATGTAATCATTTAGGGAAATGTTTATATGTTAATTTTCCACAGAGTTGGACTGTTTTGAATTTTTATTGCACATCTGTATGGAGATGAAGTTGATATATTTTTTTTTTTTATATGTCCCTGCTTTGTAATCTAATTGTTATTAATTGATTAATAATCCTTTATTTTTGCTATGAAAGAATGCTATTTTAGACTGTCCTGAGGCCAAATGGCTAAACCTGCAAAAAAAAATAAGATAAAAAGGATAAAAGGAAGCAGGCCTTGAAGAGAGAAATATTGTGATAGAACTGAACTCAAAACAGATAATTTCATTAAAAATGTATGGTGGTAATTTTTCACAGATTATTTGCTTTTCATTAAACTTTATAATATAAACTTATTTAATTGTGCATTTAATTGTGGTGCAATTGACTTTTTATATGCAAATTATTAGTAGCGGAGGGTCCACATCCATTTATGGCCTGAAATGAGTGCAAATAAGTCGTTTGTACGTGCATACAGTTCCATATCGACTCAAATTTATAAAATGGAACCATATAATAGCACCGCTTTTTAAATGTGCAGAAAAGGATATGTATTAACATATCTGCCTTTGTGCATTCACACTTTTACAAAAGAAACAATTTTAGGTATATGCCCCATTTGTGTGTACTTTTCTCTCTTGTTTAATACTTCTGCTCGAGCTAAGTGAGTTTTCATTTGTTCTCAGGATTATGAGCTGATGACGCATTTATCAACTTCAGTGCTATTTGCTGATATCTTAAATGGAGCATTTGGATCATCTTAACACAATAATTGTCCCTAAATGCACCTCCTTTCACACATTCTTGTTTTGTCACATGAACCAACATAACAATGACTCAGACTGTTTAAATTAGTCAAGGAACAGCATGTAGCACCAATACTAATGATGCCTTCGCCTCTTGCTTTTGCTTGATTTTAATTATAAATTATTGTGCAGCATGATTTTAACGACCATTTTAATAGAAATGGCAAATTAATTGTATACATCTCGCTACCACGCCACTTTGAAACAGTCATGGGAATTGGAATAATGAAGAATCAATGGAGCAACATATTGGATGTAAAAAGTTCATCAATATCGTAACCGAGGGGAAGGCTTGTTGCTTGTGCAATTGTGTCACAGCAAAGGATTGTGGGTTTTGTGTGTGTGTATATTTGTTCACATCTTCTATCAAAAGTGTTTTTACTTTCTGATACATAATAAATAATACTCTTTTAAGAAAGTCATGACCATTTGGGGGTGGGGGGCGATGGGAGCATTGGAGTCCAGACACGAGCAGAGTGAAAGTAAAATTATTAGCATTTTCGGTCACTCGCCTCAGCGGGAGACACACTTGGGGTTTGTCTGGCAGACATGTCTGCTCTGCTCCCCAGTTCCACTTCCTTCCTCTCAACTCTCCCTTCTGTAGGGACGGCACTCACATGTTTGAATTAACACGCCAACCGCCATGGTTCGCCTTCTATGAAAATTACATGAGAGCCGAGGATAGGGGAGACGGACTAATTTCAAAAGCAGTGGCGAAAAAAGCAATTGGCGACACCAATAGAGGAAAGAGCCGTTGGAGTGGAAGGAAGAGAGGAGACCAAAGGAGAAGCAAGTCCTTTGAAAAACATGTGGCTGGTGGGAGGAGATGCATCTCTGTAGTGGGCATTCATATTTAAAATCATGTACAAACACCAAAGTCTCCTGTGTTTATCAAGATGAGCTGTCTTCTTCCCCATGTTGCTCCCCTCCAACAGACTGTGACAGATCACATTAGTGGGTGTCTGCCGCCTTTCATTTCACACTGCAAACTTTGCAGCAATTGGATTTTGAGCAATTTAAAGTCAGGAAGTGGTCAGATGGCGAGAAAGCACAGAAGCCTGTCACAGCACAGTTGGTACCGTCTTGATATGAGATCCGAGGAGCATAAAGGAAGAAATGTGTGTGTGTGAGGAGGTTCAGGAGGCAACAGAAAGTGCACTTAACTCAAATTCATATCATCATACTCCTGCTGGTAACGAGGTGTTTGTTGCCCTCCGTGAGCTTTGGACTATAAACTGTTGGTAACCAAGTGTCACGGGAGGAAATGCAGCAGCTAGTCATGCGAGGCAGTGGAGTGGACGGGAGGGGTATAAGCATTTTCTCAGACAGCGTTGCAGCCCGTCACTGAAACCTGCCAGGAAAGGTCTGGGTAATGCTTGGATATGAATGACTGAGCTGCGAGCAGGAAAGCTGTCATTCATGCTTAAGAGCCACTTTGACATGTTTGACAAGCTCTGCTTGAATTACTTGGACATTTTTCTGCCGCGTTATGAGGGCATATTATATCCCCATGATAAAATGATGGACTTTGTTAGTGCCACCAAAAGGAAGAAAAAAAAAGATCTCACAAATTATGGAGTGTGAAAATGCAACAGCTGAGGGGTAAGTGGGTACGCTGGGAAACATGGTCCCTGGTCGCTATACAAAGTTATTTCTTCTTTAGATGTGGGTCTCCACATTAGACTACATATAATAGCCTGCAGGGAGAATAAAGAAGTCTGTTTGTAAGAGGATCTATCGGAAAATAACTACTTGTGTCTCCTGTTAGAGTAAAATATACAATAAAGCATAGTATTCTCTGGAGTAAGACTACAGTGTGTCAGATCTGGTACTCCTAAAACCTAGTTCCAAAAGACCTGCATGGTGACAGCTAAAGCGTGATATATGCCTCTGCGCAGCAACTATGCACATACAGTAGCCCACATGCAGGACCTACACTTGGTGTTTCTGCTTGTTCGTTGTTGTTTTACTCTGTAATTACACCAAACACTAGATGCAGCTTGCAGTTTTAGCTTCCTTTGGTTTACAAAGCCTCTGTGATGTCACCTATAGGTCTTCTGAAGAGTCAGTTTTAAGACCAAATTTTCAACGATGGTTGAGGAGCTCAGTCAAAGCAGGCTTGCAATGTTGGTTGATGGTTTTAGGGCGGAAAAAACTTTTCATGTCATCTATTTTCGGACGCGAACGCAGGCTCAAACAGCAGGTACACAGTATTCCAGCCTTAACAGTCCTGGAGAAGCTGCTCTGTACCTGGAAGTAAACCAGTGGTTCTGTACTGTAACTTCTGCGCTGGTTTCTCAGGCAGCAGTTTCGACAAGTTTGTAAGCCTTTCAGGAGTTTTAAAAACCAGCGCTTTGTTAACGTTACCGCTACTCTTCAATGCCATGTTCATTGTTTGATAGTTTCCCACCAGGCGCATGTGTGAATTAAATGACGTGACTACTGGGATTGAAGTTCACCGGGCAAAAAATTTAATAATGAAAAAAACAATCTTTAGACATAAGAATCGATCTTTAGGAATTTATATGATTTAGAATCGGAAAATCGATTTTTTTCAATACAGGCCTAATGAAATGAGTTCAAACAGCTGGGAAATTGGTGCGGAAACACCTGCTACTCGTAGCTCCACTCTGTTCTTTATTTATTTTTTCTTATTAGTTTTCTAAACTTTTTTTTTTCTTTTTCATGTTATTTTATGTTTCAATTTGTGTTTTTTGTTTTCTCTGACAGAAAATATTAAACCATATGCAGAATGGTGGGTAGCATTGCAGCTTAACAAGGCGTTGCTTAACGATGCCAGTGCTACGTAGGATAGTAACATTGTTCAGCTGCTGCAGGAAGCAGCCGCAGAGCTTTCACCCCAAGCCAAAGGCCATGAGGCGTTTGGTGCCTTCGCCCCAGTTTCTCTTACTCAAAGCAGGTCACAGAGGACATTAAACAGCATAACCTGCCAAGATTTTAAATAATAGTATTTATACTGTAGATAGATACTGTAGATGACACTAACTGAATAACAAAACTTACTGGCGATGTGAATGTACTGATCCTGCCTTTTTAATTTTACTTTACTGCACGTTATCATTTTGATGTCTGTAGTCATTCTTAATCTTGATTTTTTTATTTTATTTTATTTACATTTTTTCTTTACTGTATAGGTGTACGTGTGATTGTTTTAAAGGATTTATATATATTTGTATATATATGTGGAAAATGTTTGAACATTTGACATAAGTTTTGATATACATTTTGAACTTTAAAAAAAATTGTTAAAAAAAAGTATTTATATCCATCTTCCTGTTTAACTCGCAACTCAAATGTCATATTTACTGAAACAAATTCATGACAGCTAGGAAGTTATGGTGGAAGTTATGTTGAGGACACACAAAGCACTCGTTGAATACTAAATCAGAGACTTAACAGGCGACTCCACACACCAGTTGGTGACATTATGCTGATCAGTGTGTACCAACATTTGGGGTGCTTGGTTGCTATGTTAAGTGTTTTGGCTACTTGAGGATTTTAGGACTCCTGGAATCAGACCTCCGTCCTCTTTAGGCTGTTAAATCCTGTATTACATTTCATTCTAGATGCCCAGCTTCTGAATCAATTGTACGGAGTCGATAATGAAGTGCAGGTCATGCTAATCCTGCTGCCATCTGTGGATGCAGCTGCTGAGAAATTTAATTCTGCAATGCATTACTCTGCCTACAAATATAGGAAGCCAACTATTTTAAAGTCAATTTGTTACACAACATGTGTTCTTGCACATTTTATGATGGATGGAAACTTTAAAATGCTTCATGGGATGTTTTTTTCCCCCCTTTAACTGAACATGGACTAAACATTTAATAGTATTTACATATAATGCATACTCGCTTTATTAAAGAACACATTACACAAAAGATAATTGCCAACAACCATATCCTTTTGACAAGCAGCTGGCCGAGACACTGTAAAGGTTGTGGTCTGTATGTTTGCTGATGTGCTTGTAATCCCGTTTCATGCTCTCCTGGAGAGGAGTCGCACCATCATCCCGAGGCATGACAATCCCACCTACAGGAGGATATCAGCAGCCCCCGCAACACTGGTATGACTGATGTGTTTATGCATTCTCTTATCATATTTACCCTTCAGTATCCACCGTGCAGAGTACTCTACATTTACAGGCAGCCATTCAAAAACCATCATCAACAGCACTGTATTATTCGAGGTGTGGGGGCAGCTCTATTCCTGCTGTAACATTTTTCTTCATATTGCAGCGTAATGACAATAAGCTCCCCATCCAGGATGTGAGGAAATACAATAATCCAGTTTGAGGAGTCTGCGGCACAGTTTTGGACAGTAGACTTACTTCTCCCACTGTGGGCTTAAATACTCAAAGAGAAACGAGCAGGGAAGAATTCAATCACACCTACACACTCCCATCGGGCTGAAATCATGAAATAAATGGCAGTCTGGTAGTCATCCCTTACCACATGATAAGTGTGACTTTCAGCATGATTTGATAGCCTCAAAATGAGCAGCGGAGAGGTCAGCCTTCAGAAAGAGACAATGATTGAGGAGATATCAATACCAGCTGAAGTGATGTTCTTTCTCTCTGAGCTTGATGCATGTTGTTACTCGGAAGGAGGGAATGCTAGAAAGAAGAGTAGATGGATGTTGGATGAGATAAAGAAGTGGGGAGAAAAAAGCTGTCCATTGATAGCGCTGCAAATTGTCCCCTGGCTAGCTCTGACAAAAATAGATGATTTTTATTAAGAGCCTTGGCTTTGTATCTTCCATCTCATATATCTCCTCTAACAGAGGAAGGCCATCTTTGTAGCCATCACGGAAAGGGAGTGTCTCACTGCTCTTTATTTTAGAGACGACTGGTCGGGGGATGTTGGGAAGGACTGTCTTTTGTTTCAAAAAAATGGACAACTACCTCTGGAGTATTATCAGAACCTGTTTGGGGCAGGTGCAAATGAATATAGGCAAAAAAAAAGATTATTTCCCTTTTTAGCAAATATAGGTTTGATTATATATCAGAACAGAAATGATAATATTACATTTGGAAATATTTCCATTTGATCTTCCTTCAAGAGATCATTTTGCAAATAAAAGAATGCTGATTGGGCAGTTGGGACAGGATGTCCAGCCGTGTCGGCACACCGAGTCCAGAGAGATGTTCTGAGGAAGGATTATGATAAATTCTTTGAGTAACATGCAGCAAATTATAACTATCTAGGAACCAGATCAGCTGACGGATAACTGTGACTCATGATAAGAGGAAGCATGTGCTGTCACGACCTTTTAAGAAATGTCTTCAAAATTCACACGTCCGAACCAAATAATTTGTTTTTATGAACCTGGAGTACAAATGTGAAAAAAATTGAATACAGTAAATGTAAAGCAAAGTAAATAAAAAAATACACTGACCCCATTCATGTTAGACACTTTGAGCCGTCAGCACCTGGAAGTCGTGAGTGAAAATCCTCCCTGAGACATCAGTTGTTTTAGAGTCCAATTAAAGGGGACCTATTATGGCATCTAATACCTATTTTAAACAGGCCTTGAATGTCTTAAAAATAAGCTTTTGATTGTTTTTGCTAAATAAATTAGAAATTCAGCCTCTGAGCCATGTCTTTATCTTCCCAGTCTCTAACCTCATTATCTATGCAGGATTCTGAGTGGGCGGGGCTATGATAATGAGACTCTGTGCTAATTTGGCTGCCTGAATGACGCGATACACCGCTACGAAAAAATGGCGGAAGCTCCGGCCGGCGGAGTTAGTTGTGGGCGTGGTTTCACGCATCGGAGGCCAACCTATGTAAATCACATTTTGGTGACGTAACGAAAGGGAGCAGAATCTGAACGGCTCGTAGATCCACATCAGACTGGAAGGCTCATCCGGGCGGCTGTACAGACACTGCAGAATTTGGTTGCTTTCCTCCTTCTCCGAGTTGGCAGGCTGAGGGGAGACCATTTTATATATGTTAAAGCAAGAAAAAACGTGTTTTTCATAATAGGTCCCCTTTAAAATAAAGAATTTAACTTTCTTGGGTGTTTATTTCAGATCCCCCTCTTGTAGGATGAACCATTAATGTCTTATCTAAACATGTGGAAGTGGGTTTCATATATTCGGAGACATTGTAATGTCTGATGCCGTTCTAAACATTCATCTGGGAGAAACCTCAAATATAATATTAATTTGCCATCTGGGCTCCGGCCTCATCACTCTTCATAGATGATTCCTACTTTGAGAAATATTAGGAGTGATGAACATCAGCTAACCTTCTGCCCTGATCCTTAACACCAGAATTAAACAGTTTCGATTATCCCTGAAAACCCCGGCGACGCTCTGCACACGAGAAGTTTTGAATAACCTTCATCGCCTCACCAAGTGCCCCAGATAGCTGCTTTTGTTTTGCAAATAAGTGTCAGTGCAGTGAGACTTGGGTGAAGCCATCCCTCATCTGGAATTTTAACTTTATGCTCAAAACTGTGTTGAGGATTTTATGAGGAGAGGATTTATTGGGAATTATGCACGTCATTTTATATAAGTCAAGGTGATTCTAGCACCCAAATAATTCCAAATGTAGAAAAACTTTTAAAGTTAATGGATTTATAGACTATTACTTGAATTAAATGTATATTTTTCCATCAAATGATGGATGCTGCTTGAATGTGAAATACTCATAAATGTGGGCATGAAAGCATGTTCATTTAAATTACATAATTTTGTGTAAGATAACATGTACATAATATAGAAATAATCCCAGTTTATAAATTGAACTACAGGGCTCCAGACTAACTTTTTTCACTAGGAGCACAGTAGCCCCTAACTGAAAATTTTTAGGGGCACAATCAGAAATTTTAGGAGCGCACATCGTTTATCGACACGCTAACCAAATTTTTACATTTCTACTACGTTTCAGTGTATTAGTAATACGTATTTCATAATAGATTAATGAATTCAGGGATTAAAGCAAAAAAAATATTTTTGACTGAAAAAATTTTTTCAGGCCAGTTCATATTCCCCCACCATCTATGCGCTGCACCACACTTTAAGAATGGCCCCTTTTTTGCCGTGCGGTCGTTTCACAAAGGTTTCAAGTAAAAAAGTTAAATGCTGTATTAGCCCTTCTGTTTTCTGTTTTTTATCACCATTTGATTCGATCCGATCCGATATTAATGTGGGTTAGTGTTATTAAAAATGTTTTTTGAGCTGTTGCCTGAATTATACGACTGTAAAATAACTAGTGAAATAATAATTTCACAATAATGATTGTGAAATAACTAAAAAATAAATAACTCAAATGGGTCTTTCAATATCCATTTAAAGTGCAAAAAAGAAGGAAATATCAACAGCTCATGCAGTAAACAAATAATTTTAGCTTGTCTAATTTATTCACCAGACACACAGCTTGCCATGAAGCATCAGGGATTTTTCAGGTATGTCATGACAAACTGTGTGTCCAATAACAGAAAAAACCAAACAAGCTATGAACTTCATTGAACTTACAGTATATAACATTTTGAAATTTAAGCTGAAATATCTAAAACACTGAACACTGGTTTTGCACGGGTGGGGGTGTGTATGAGTGTGTATGAGTGTGTCCTTGTCTGTGTGTAACGTGCCTGGCGATTCAATTATCTGCAAGTTTTGCCCGCACACAGTTAACTGGACACGAAAAGATACATGCGAAAAAAGATCATGTACTTTAACGGCGACGTCTGTAGGCGTAATAATCATAATTTTGTATTACAGTACGACGCGCTCTCCTCACGTGGAGCGCGAGAGCGGGGTCTGTTTCTTAACGCAGCTGGTTGTCTGTGTGAGCGGATATTAACGCATATGGCAGCTTAAAACACAGGCTCAAACAGCAAGTAATTTCCAGCATTAACAGTGCTGCTCAGCCCGCTGTCTGTACGGAGTAAAATGTGGTTCTGTATTTTCTGCGCTGGTTTCTCAGGCGGCCGCTTCGACATGTTTGTTTTGTTCACGAGGGCAGCGGGGGCGGGCGGGGGAAAGAAGCGCAGTGTCCCCGGCTCTTAGCGACCCTTTTTTCAGCATTTTTTCAAAAGAAAAAATTTAGTTAGAGTTTTAAAAACCAGCGCTTTGTTAACGCTACCGCTGCTCTTTGACGCCGTGTTCATTGTTTGATAGTTTCACACCACGCACATATGTGAATTAAATGACGTGACTACTGGTCCCCCAGTCTCTGACAAGTCGTCTTCCCTGAGGGACGGGGGCGAACCCGCCCTCCTCTGGTTCTGATTGGCTGACACCAAGGCTCTGGCTAGCTTTATTGGTTTACAACAGCGTCAGTTTAATGCCCAACATGATTTAATTGGATAGGCTGATTTATGGTTCCGCGTTACACCAACGCAGAGCCTACGGCGTTGGTGTAACACTGGCAAATTTACTGGTCGCGCGTGTGCGAGTGGACATGAAATTCAGTCGCACATACTCAAATTTTGGTCGCAAAATGCGAGCATTTGGTCGCAGTCTGGAGCCCTGAACTATACAATGAAATTCTGCAGTTTGGTCTCTGTCCTGTTGGATGATGTTGGGGACATTTTCTAAATAAGGAATAACATGCGCTTTGAATTTTTTTTTAACGTCTGTCGCTATAAACTGCAATAAAGGACAATAGACCTTAGTTGAACACAGTTCCTGATCGACAGAGCTATGTCACCCTGAGTTGTAATCCATAATACTGTTATGAGGAAAACGTTACCAAATGTCTAAGAATCTGTTGTTTCTCAGATAGTTTCTGGTTTGAAGCATTGTATCCAGAATTGCCAGTCCAACGAACAGTTGGGACCATGCATTGGACACAGAACTGACTGTGCAAGCCGCTGCTCTTGTTGACAGAACAGATATGGATGCCGTCGGCTTGTGAGGACGCCAGCTGGGTCTGTTCTGCAGCCCGTCCTGGATACTGCAGTCACTGATGGCCAACCGGACGAAGGTCTGCAGTCGACTTATCACTTCATACGGTAGAAAGATATTATTTACTGCTAAAATTTGAGACAGTGTTACCACAAAACACATAAACTCGGAGTCCTTCAAACACAAGATCATGTCACAACTGTGTTGTACGTACACTGTTTACTCCCTCTTTCTTTAAACCCACAACAACTTCCAACAGCATTAGTTAGCGAATGGTCCTTCGAGGGTCTGGACAATTATGACGATGAAGGTGAACTATCTTTAGTGACAGATGTCACATTGATCACATCACAGGATTGACAACGTCAGTACCACAACTTTAGAACTACACTAATTTAATGGCTATGACAGATACTGTTTTTTTGGGAGACTATGATTTTGACCAGATGTGAGAGGACAGATTTGTTGAAAACAGTCATCAGAATTGAGGAACGTTTTTGCATGAAAGCGATGCTTAGAATTGTGATTCAAGGGTTTTATAGCCCCGAGTATGTAGTTAACAACCAGATTTCACTTTTCATTCTGAAATTAACACACTGCCTATATGTCCCCCTCTCCGAGACACTCAACTTGTACCTTTGTCTTTCTTCCATCTTAGCTCTACAGAGCCGTGATCGCAGCCTGTGCTCCCTGACCTCCCCCACTTCCCACATGTCTCCTCTCCCAGGGGAGTCTCATGGCTCAGCTTTCCTTTGTGCTGTGTGCTCCTCCGTGTCCAAGTGACAGTCCCCACAAACCGCCACCAAACAAGATAGCCAACTGCTGTGCTCAGTGGAAGTCCTTGGGGACTGCCGTCAGAGAACGAACAGGTAGACAGGTTGGGTCTTGATCAATAATGCACTCCCTACCCAGCCGCACTGTCAGTCACCTTCGCTTCCGAGAAAACAACAGCATAGATAACAGTGCCTGGGTTTTGTTGCTTCCAATATTGGATAATGGATGATAACATCACCTTGGCAACTGTTCCGCAGTGTACACCCGCCATAAGGGTTTCCAGCATGAGCTATTCTTACTGCAAGCCTGATTGTTCACACTTTTATAGGCAGATTGTCACTGTAAACATCCTCCTATTGTTTAAACTGGCAATAAGGTAAATAAATTGCATTATGAAGCCATGCACCTGCAGCGCGTATCCCGCTGCTGCTACTTTCCACATAAGAGCTAATCCAAGCATCCAAGACCTTGACAAAAACATCTATACATTTATTTATATTCAAAGTCAGGTAATTATTTTGGTTCCAGGATTCTGTTCTGTCCATGTTTGCAACCCTCTGCATACTTCTTTGGGGGAAAGTCAGGAAAAGCAAATGGCAAAAATAACATTTTGTACACTGCCCTGGCATTCTCTGCTCTTAAATGTGGGAACACAAAGACGGCACATCGAAAAGACAAAATGTCAAACAGCTGTACATCTTGAGCAAATCAAAACGGACGAGCCAGAGCAGAATATTTAGCCTCCTGCGGCTCTCCCTCCCTCGGAGAAATCAGTCACAGCCAACTACCATAATACTTGAGGGACTGCCTGCTGTCAGCCTGAGATGAGCACTCAAGAGTTTCTTCCACAGGTTCCATGTTCTGGCTCGCTGTCAACAAAATGAGCTTTTAGTTGCAAGGCTGTCAGACGGAAAAGTGAGGACCAGAATCTCCACATTTAGGACAGATAAAAAAAAAAAAGAGAAAATGGTGGGGATGTGGGGGTCTATTGAGCTGCACTTGAATGTTTCAGATAAAAATGTAGACACAAATGATCCTAAAAAAACACAATTCTATTTTGTTTGACCAGGAAACGTTACTTAGTATTCTACTATATAATATTTCCTAATTTGCCACTGTAATGTTATTCATAATATATCGGAAATACTTTTATATTTCTCTAGGTGAATGTGATTATTAGAAATGAAAAAAGGTCAAATCATCATTTACCACTACAACTATGACTACTTTTGTCTATATAGCGTATAATATTCACAGCAGTATTTCTATGGCAGCACAAGATACAGCTTGCAAACATGGAAGAGTCGCACCTGCTCAGAGTTACTCAGACTTCGAAGTTGCCCTTGTAATCCTTTAGTTGAGGTAACAGTTTCACATACTATACAGGAACGTGAGGAAATAACTTTATATGGCTAGAAGCATTCAAACTGCAGTCAACCTGGCAACGCTGCACACTGCTGGTTATGCTGATCTTACATTTACATCCTAGGATCTACATCCAACCTCATCCCAAAAAGCAACAAAACGGTTTGTATTAAAGATAAGGCTTGTTATGCTGTTATTTGTCGGCCACTTAAACCATCTCAAAGACACTCAAACTGGCCTCATAGAGTCCAGGGGTGACGGTCCCAAAATGGTTTGTGGCCTGTGGCCTGTAGCTGAGGGTGAGGTTTGGCTCAGCAGCTGGAAGTAGCCTCTAATTTGTTGGCTGATACTTCCCTCGAACAACTTAAAGACACTTCCATGATGACTAACTTGCTGCTTATCTCGCTGCACCGCATCACGAAGGGGCTACCAACTTGACTAATAAAAGTTGTTAGAGGCTTGGCTGCATATGTGCCAACGGGTCCACAAGTCCTTGTTTCAGCTCTTGCAAGTTATTTCGATAGCAAGATCTGAAATGAGGATGGCTGGGCAGATTAAATCAGGATTTAGCGTTGTTAGCGCCGTATGCTAGCATGAACCAAGCCAAGCTAAAATAACTAACTTGTAAACCCACAAACTGCAAAAAACCCCAATATAAAATAGTTGAAGCATTATTTAACGTGACCCGCTGGTTTCTGAAGAAATTTTCTTTGCACTGAGTGACAGTCATGTTGCTCAGAAAAATAACGGGAGTGGCGTGTGCCCCCTGTGTTCAATCAAAGTTAACTTTGGCTACCAGCTCCTCCAGTAAATCACAGCTGAAAGATCTGCAGAGCTGCTGTCAGACGTTAACCGTACAATATCCCATTTAACATGTTGATTAAATGGTGAAATCACAAATTCCAGCTGTGTTTAACCAATGCTGGGTTGATAGAACCTACAGGTTGCTTACATAAGCAATCTGTAGTTAATGATAACTGATGAGGAAGTGATAGTGGCTAGCTATTGGTTTATCTGACTGTCAATCATTCATATTAGAAATCAATTCAATGCTTTATTTAAATTCTCCTGAGATGGTGCAAAAAGAATTGACGGCCCCCAGATTTTTCATGGATGTGAAATCCAATGATTTAGACCAAAACTGTTTTTTGAACCAGGCTGTAAATAAGTTAATTTCTGGTCTAAAGTTGGATATTTCAACATGGGAGTCAGTGAAGATTGATTTGCTTTTGCAGCCAACCTCCAGCGGTCAGTCGAGGAAGTGCAACAAATCTTCCGCATGCTATTCAACCTGAAAGTTAAATGTTTGGCACTAGTTGAAACCAAGCAAAAGTGCACTGTTCCAACACACTACAAGGCCATTTACCTATTTTGGAATCACTTGGACTTGAGCAGAGTTAACGTCAGCCGATATGGGTTCACCCAGTTCTTAGGAGAGAGGACAAAAACAGATGAAGAGAAAGCAAAGACCCCAAAACAAATTAGACATTCATTATAACATGAAGAATGTCTGCCCGCGTCAATATTAAAAGGCAGATGGGTGTTGAAATATTTCTCTACAAGACTAAACTACCGACTCCTTCATAACACATCAACAGACAGACAGCTAATACCATTTCATGCATCACCCCACCCATAAATGCAGCCTACCAATCTGTCATAAATCTGTCATTTTCAAAATGACCACGAGACGTCCTTTGGGATGACAATTGTTCTTTGATTTTCTTTTCACTCGCAGAAAGAAAGTGGAATCTTTGATTACTCAGAGACAAGTCTATGTTCTCTTGTTCATTCTCGTGGTTCATTTCCATAACAGCTGGTTTGTCAGAATGGTGCAATGAGATGTCATCATAGCGAAGATGTCTATGCTATAAATTATACTATTCTTCTTAGCAGCGTGGGATGTTCATCAGAGCACAAAATAATAACAAGAACAGGCTTTTACGCCAGATTAACAGTTTTCTACCAGTTGGTGTAAATAACATAGAAATGTCACTTTGATTGACAGCAATAAACGCACATACCAATATGCAAGTTGTATACTGTATATCCTATGCTGGCGATGACTTCTTTAAAGACGTCCCTGGAGTCAGTCATAGATTTCCATGTTATAAAAACTTACAAAAAAAGAAGTGTTTTTTTTTGTTTGGAGGGGGAAAAAAATAAACATTTTCATGGTGACTCAAGTGTTTAATGACTGAATAATTTGGATACACAATGTTCAAACAGCTGTACTGATCGGATATAAGTATTTCCGAACAATTATTTTTTCAATTGGAACCTTTCAAATTAATTAACAAAGATGACAAACAATGAAGGCAGAAGAGGAGACTGGAAACCCTGTTGTTTTTAATAGGAGCCAAGTTTTTCATAAGTCATCCATAATGAAGGCAAATGAGGAAGCGTCTGTTCTCTTTGTGATGAGCATGAAAATGGATTGCATACTTCTACTAACAAAAGTCTGGCTCATAATTAACGACAAGAAAATGTACACCTTCTTTTTTTGTCCCTTTCATGACAGATGAAACGCTTAATAGAAGTATTGGTAGTGGGCTTCAAATGGACAGTTAGGCCGAGGAAAAAGAAAAGAAAAAAAAAAAGACACACACATACTGTACGCCGTATGTGACCGTGGCCAGTCAACTGCGCCAGGTAAAAGTCTCCAGAACCAATTACGGAGCCAGTCCCTCACAGCAAGACTTGCACACATACAAAGGAAAATAGGCACAAGTGCCTGAGCACATCCTCCTGCTAGCTTGGGGGGCCCTCCGTCTCTTTGTGGGGTTGTTGGCCAAAGTGCCAGAGGCTCCGTTTCTGTGTGCAGTTCTCAGATCTGGTTTGAACAGGCATTATGGAGCCAAACGGCCACCCAAAAATAACTTCTAAACCTCCAACAGTGGGCTAGATGATAAGAATTTCACTGCTCAGAATATATTTATGCCTTCTAATTGGGCTATAATTGATTAATTCCCATTGTGTGGATTTCTGGTAATTTTTCCCTGAATTACAGTTCATATTCCGCTAACAACCCTTAATGGGGAATTCCTTCTGAGGTTTGCTTGACCTCCTCTCGCTTCTGCTCAAGGACTGCAGGGAATAATATAAAAGTTGCCACGAAAAAAAAGAAGGACAGAAACAATGGTGGCATGAAAACCGAAGGGTATAAAGGGGCTCGGAGAAAGACATGAAAAAAAGTAGACATTTAGAGGAGGGATTAGAAAAGAAAAGAGAAGAGCAAACATAATCCAAACTGTCTTTATACCAGCCGCAATGTGGTGTAGAGCCACAAGCCAAATGCCCTATTTATTCCAGGCATAATTACACAGCGGCGAGGCCTTGCTGATGCCCAGCACGAAGTTAAGTCGAAAGGTGACCCAGATTTAAAGCAGCCGTGTCCTTTAATGGCAGCCACAGTCAAAAAGCCTTGCCTGGATTCCAATAACCCATCTCATCTGTCATAATAAAAGATTAGCTTGCAATTTGTGCTGCCCACTCTCCACCTGTTATGCTCACTTTCCTCACTTGTTCTCTCTGACTCTTTGTCCCCTGTACGCTTGCATGGATGCAGCGTTTTGGTGATAGCACTTTATATCACTGGGCTCATGTTAATTCAAGAAGGATATCCATTAATTTAATTACCCATGTTGCATATAAAATAATCCACCAACCAATCATTATGCGCTAAGCAACATTGATCAGTGAGGCTTGAGGTATCTTGCCTAACAATCCTTTTAAACATAAAGCTTTTAGTGCTTCTGAACACGTGGTTTCAGTTCTGGAGTTGTTGAAATTTCATGCTATTGTTTGGTTTTGTGAAAGAAAAAGTACAGCCATATGTGATACTGAGGTGTTATGAATCAGGGCATTTATCTGGTCCTTAGATGTAAAACAGATAAATAAAACCCCCACGTGACATTACACCATTTAATGTCATATGATACCGTTCACATGTTCACATTTGGCACATCAGCGGGATTGAGTTATGGACTTTCTCTAGATCAATGCAACACCTCTGTTTAAGCTACAGTATCATCTTGCAGATTTATTTCAAAACTCTGGATCATCGTCCTGTTCATTGATTGAATTCTGGCCAGTTTTTAGCAAGAAGGCAGATGTTTTCACATTTGACTAAAATACTTCAGTTGAGGAGTTTGCATGTTCTCCCCGTGCTTGCGTGGGTTCTCTCCGGGTACTCCGGTTTCCTCCCACAGTCCAAAAACATGCATATTAGGTTAATTGGTGATTCTAAATTGCCCGTAGGTGTGAGCGTGAGTGTGCATGGTTTGTGTGTTTATATGTGGCCCTGTGATGGACTGGTGACCTGTCCAGGGTGTAACCCCTGCCTCTCACCTGAAATGAGCTGGGATAGGCTCCAGCAGACCCCCGTGACCCTGAAAAGGATAAAGCAGGTATAGATAATGGATGGATGGATGGACTTCAGTTGAGTTCATGGTTTAATCAATGACTGCAAAATGTCCAGATCCCCTGGTTACAAAACTAAATTCAACTCCAACTGACAGTTGGCATGAGATGTTTAGTTCTGACTTTTTGACTATTTGATTGTTGACCATTTCTGTTATGATTTAGAGCAAAATAGCGCCACTTTGGTCTTATTTTGTCAAAAGGGCATAGTTCCAGTGTTGTAGTTTGTTCAAATGGAAGCTTGCAAACAAACTCCATCTTAGGATGCCCATTTTTAGACAAATGAGATTTCTCCTGGCAGCTTGTTCAAAATAGGAAAACTTTCATTTCGCTTAGTTTTCATTTTACAATTATTCCGTCACAAAAATGAACAGTAAATATGCTAGTTGAGTAGTCTGAGATATAGCTGAACTTTCTTTGACCACTGTGTGTTTTGATCTTAGGGAAACTTGCTGGAATATCCAATTCTGGGAAGACTGTAAACTCTCCTGAATGTTTTATTTTTTAAATAAATCTTACGCCCAGATTGAGCAGTAATTGATTCTATGAGATCATAGCTGATGTCTTTCCTCCTTGGCATTGTAGTAACACAAACCTGAGTGTTCCAGACCTGCAAACTGCCAGATCCTCTTATGTGGAGGTGCCCTTGCTGACGATCATATAACCTCATGTATATGATGGTTTGGCTGCTACTTGCCCTGTTACATCTTCACAGCAATCACAGCAAGGTATTTAATTTTTCACATTCTGCTGTTCACTTTGGCTCAGTTTTTATGAAATACCTAATGAGTATCCTGTAGCATAACATCTGTGGTTGTTCAGAGGTTGTATTTATTTAATTTCAAAACCTGGCAAGGAGATTTCTTTTCCCTCTTCTTTTTGTCAAATATGTTACATCTGTTCAAGGAAATATTTGAAGACTGCCAGTAAACAGTTTTGTACTCGCTCTTCTTTGGGTCCAAGATCATTTGAGATGGACTAAGGAGAAATGGAAAACAGGCCTCTGGTCTGATCAATCAAAAAAATGTTTTAAACATCATAAATGACAACCACACAGTGGAGAGGGACTGCTTGCAGCTCAAAAGTCTGAATCTATCACAGTGTGAGGGAGAATTTGTGCATGTTTGGCCAACCTGCATATACTGTACATGACAGCAATGTAAATAATGAGCTATGAAATCAATGCTTCAATACAGATACATTTTTTTAGTAAGGTCCTTGTCTATTTCAGCATAACAATGCAAACAGAGGGTAACAAACTATATATGATGGTTTGTTAGCATGCATGTTGTCGGTCCCATCCACACTTTAAGTATCATTTACAAATCAGATGTGTGGTGTTAAATTACATGTATTGGTGGATCAAAATTTTAAAAGAAAATGGGGGAAAATGAAAGAAGAGCTGGTAGCAATTACGCAATAAAAAAAAAAAAAACTAGCCAAGTCTGACCACAAAAGGTACAACGATGCTTATGAAAATCTTGATGGCAACAATCACATGTTATTTTAATAGCAAGAGATGGCTAATAAAATGATCAACATTTTTTGTGACACATATATCACACCTGAGGTGATGCCTGCCGAATCGTCCAGGATTTTTCTGCAAAAAGATAAAAGGAATGTTGTTGTTGCAGCTGATTTGCATTTGTTTGTATTGAATTGACCCTTCCTTTTTCAATTTTAATATTACATGAAGGCTGTGTCTTCAGGGCCAGAATAAAGCGACTGCATGAAAGTGAATGAAATGTGCATGAAAAATTGTCATTCAGCATCCATTTGAGTCAATCATCCCTGCTGGTATATTATTCTGTAGTATTTTGAGCCATTTTAACGCCTCATATTAGTCACCGTGATAACAGAGACGTGATTGATCATTTAAATACTTGGTTTGGAGACAGTATTCTGCAAGTGAATTTCTCAAAGCAGTGTGATACAGAAAAAGGGAATAACCACTTAAATGTTGTAGTTTTGCTCAAGTCACTCCCACTTGCAGTTCAGCTAGTTTTATAAATGATATATATTGTGATCACATTCAATAACTCATCTTAGCTCAGCTTTTTTTATGGCCTATGGCACTTTTCAATCATTAGAAGGAAATGTATTTTTATATCAGTATAGACAGTGATCTTGCTCTTAGCTATGTTTGCTATTACAGTACAAATTACCAGAAATCAGGCATCAGAATGGCTTGTCCTAAAAAAAGAGGAAAATGCTCGACGCGGACGAACCCGCTAGGGGGGTCCGGGGGCATGCTCCCCCGGAAAATTTTGAAAAATAGACTCAAAATGGTGCATTCTGGTGGTCTCAAAGCTCCATAATCACATCTTTTATCAATGCAAGAATACACACAAAAAAATCAGAATTTTTGCAAAGAATGATTTGATAACATAATAACACGCATTCATCATCATGGGAAATTCTTCATGCATGAATAAATCTTGAAATCAAGATAATTATATCTTAAACTTCTACAATGGCCAGAATCCCCCTTTCACACCTAAATTAAATGACAAAACGACAAAAGACAAGCAGCTCCTTGTCTTTCAGAACTGTGGTGTGGAACTCCGAACAGGTCTGCTCAAAGTTCAGTGATGAGGAGCTCCACTGAACTATTTGTTATAATTTTGATTATTTAATTCTTTATTGATTTCATAAAATATTCAAATTTTTTGAGATTTTTTATTTGGGGTTTTCATAAGCTGTGGGCCATAATCATTAAAATTATAACAAATAAAGGCTTGAAATATCTCACTTTGAATGTAGTGGGAAATAATATATTTGTTTCACCTTTAGTTGAATTTACTGAAACTAATTAAGTTTAGAAATATATTCTAATTTTCTGACCTTCACCTGTATATTATGACCAATAAATAAGAGCATAATATATATCCCATATCATACCATATCAAGCTCAGGGGATGTTTCAGGTATGAGGAACTCTGCAACAGATGCCTGGCTCCTCTGTGACGTTATATTACGTTTGTGGAGGTTCCTGCAGCATGCTGCCTGACACACCTCAGAGAGACCTCTGTTTCCTCTTTTAGGACGAGGTGGGGTGTCTGGAGCCTCTGGAGACATCTTGACTTGACTTTTTTTTTGTTTAAAGTCGCGTGTGTCGGTGCAGTGAGCAGCAGTGAGAGGTAAAGGCTGATTTATGGTTCCGCGTCAGACCAACGCAGAGCCTACGCCGTACGTTGCGCGTCGCCGCGTACCCTACGCCGTAGGCTCTGCGTCGATTTAACGCGGAACCATAACTGAGGAACCTTAACAGGGCAACGGAGCGCAAAGGGGTTCCGAACGCAACTTTTAATTCCCAATTACGTAGCAATTCCGTATTTCAAGGGGCGGGTGGCGAGCCCATACTCATCTCTGCACAGCCTACCTGCAACACAGCAGTGCTGCTGCTTTTCTGTCCCGCTGCAAAAATGTATTTTAAACGGAGCTGCCGGCTCCTCTTCATTTCTGCTGCTGCCGCGTCCTGGCTGTCTGTCTGTGAAGGCTGATTTATGGTACTGCGTTAAATCGACGCAGAACCTACGCCGTAACCTTTTTTACTTTTTTATTTATTTTTTCCCCCGTTCCGCGGACACTGCGGAAATTTTTTGCTGAGACCAAAATCCGCGGAATTCCGCGGATCCGCGGAAGAATCTGATGCCTGCAGAAATAAAAGTGATAACCTGCCATATTGTCAGTTTGTGCAAAACAGGTTAAAGCAAATAATAAAACGAGAAAATGACAAAAGACTGTTATGACTAAACCCTCGGAAATCATCATCGACTTCCTCCCATTTTCACTCACTTCAGAGAATGAGGTCAGGCCTGTTAAATATCTCCTAGCACAAAGCAAGAGCTGTAAAAGACGTTGCACACACCACCGAAAAGTAGAGTCGAAGTTAGTGCTCGTCCTCCAGAAGAGCAAAGTGGAGCAATTTTCCAGAATTCCCAAAGGAGATGGTAAAGACTAGTGTAGTGATGTAGATTTACCACTAGCAGTTTCAAAGTTGCTTTACATCTAGCTACCATCTATTGGAGCTCAATAAATATGCTCAAAAGTCTTGTGGAGCCAATCAATTCAGTCTAGCGTTGTAGAGAGTCTCTGAGCGGGCTTAACATGATGACGACAGAAGAACGACGCAATAGACGGCTGCAGCTGAGGAAAAGTTTGAATCGGCATTAGCATCGGTAGTTATAGGTTTTGACTTTTCTTCGAAAATTGAACCAAAGTTCAGTAGACTGGAGGTAATTTTATTAATTTTTTATTTTATTTTATTTAATTTTCATTTGTCAAGGATTTTTTTTTTTAAAGGGAAATATATATATACAAATAAGTAATGATGCTTCATAAGTGCCAATTATGTAACATAAAGTAAATACTTTTACAGGAACTATCCAACACTGAAAAATCGCTTTATTAAAAAAAAAATCTGTCAAAAGGGTCTCCTGCATCCTGATTTAAGTGAAAAACTATCGATGCCAACCTTTATTTAGTATTTAAGTGGTGTCTCAGTGTTAAAAATATAGAAATTCATGCTCCATGCATTGCTGGATTTATTCATTTAGATTAAAGGATTAAAGCTAAAGACACACAGACCGACTTGACAGTCAAAAGTGAGGGTAATTTTTCATCAGTAGGCCTCTGTCAGTACCTACGCCGTGAAGAAGAAGTTGCTGTTTGCTTATTATCAAAGTTCAGGCCCTCAATAAAGGAGTCGGGGAAAGTGGACTGCTCCAGCTTGACAGCAAATCTTTACTAAAAGCATATATTAGCCATCCTTTTGTTGTTGCACGAATGCCAACTAACATTATGCCGCATGCACAAGTAATTGAGGCAGGTGGCAGGGCTTGTTTCAGCTGGTGCTTTGGCAATGGTTTTTAATATTTATTTCATCAAAGTAACATAACACTTAAATGCAGCATATTTAGTGATAAATAGGGCAGAGGTACTCTCTGAGAAACAAAAGTTAATTGGCCTGCCAGATTACAGTGTTGACTTTGCTCCAAAGCAAACTTTCTGCTGACTAACACCAGCTCAAATACTTGAGGAAACATTTAATTTACGCCCTATTATTCCAACTACAATAATTCATAAACTGCTCTGGCATCGCATTATAATTCAGTTTGATTAAACTTTAAGACAAAGAAGAGAAAAGTTGCAGTCAGGCATTCTTGAGTAAGCAAGGCAGAGCACCCCACCCATCTCTCTGTCTATTCAGCCAGCGAGGATGGGTGGGGGTGGGGGTGTAATAAATCAAATCCCCCATTCCTGCTGTACTGCACCACAGGTCCAGAAGGACAGTGTCCACTTCCTTACATTAATCTTTTAATGGACTCTGCGCGCTTCTTCTCTTTGGCAGCTGCACTCCCCTCCGACAGGTCAGCAATGATTTCCGGGGTCATTAGTCCTCCGATAGGCGGAAAGATAAGATCAGCAACAATCAGGAAAGGTGTGGGAGAGACAGCGCTGAGCTGGCTCCACCGCTCCAGGTCAACGAGGGGAGTCCACTCTCCCAAGGTTGTTCCTGGAGAGGAGGGGGGCGGTTGTAGTGCTGAAGTGCAAATAAATGCTCTATGAATCCCGTAATGGAAGTTGTCTGATAAAGTATCAGTCTTCCTTTCATCAGTTACTCACAATATGAAGTTTAACTGGTAGGAATTGAGGTGTTTTGGTGTTTTGCAGGCTGCTTATTGTTTGGGTGTTTTATACAAAGCAGGGTTGAGGGTGCTTCATAAAACAAAAGAACAAGACACGAAGAAGGCGGCTTGTTTTCCGGAAGCGTTTACCCTGAATTCTGATGCAGGTTTCACTGCCGGCCTCATCTGAGTTAAAATTAACTACAGGCCAAGAGTTCAGCTCTTACTGTCAGAAGGGAACAAACGGGCTGGGAGAGATGGGTTGATGGAGGGTAAAAATGTTTTTTAATCTACACCGGGGTGTTAGGGTAACTAGTTAAATGTGGCTCCCCACTCAAACAAGCCCCATGAGAGATTACACCAACTGCCATTTCAGAAATGAATTCAGTGACCTACAGTAATATGAAATTCATTTGCACAGAATTTGCCGCCAGGCTGTTTGTGTGTGCGTGTGTGTTGCTGCCACAAAAGATAAAAGTATTAAAAATGCAACAAAGAGACACATGGCAGTCAAAGAGAATGTCAGTCAGATAGTTATCTTTAAAGTTACATAGACTCTTAAAAGAGCGTAGTAAATGGCCAAGAAGGAAAAAAGGCAGTTTTCATTATGCCGATTGTCACAGTTTAAGGGACCATGTGCATTTTTTGACTTATGGCCAATGGCTTTTGACTTAAACTGTTTTCATTTTCACAGGAAGCATTATGAACTTTTTTCAGAAATGTTCACAATTTCCTTGAAATGTGGAGAACCCACAGGGTCAAATTTGACCACCATTCCTTGCTGATACCCAAAATAAACAAACCAAAGAAAAATTGCCTCAAAAGCCCAGAGTGCCACTTCTGACCTCTGTGGACTAATATTGAATATATTCAAGCTAGAGCAGGAGAAACAAGGTGGCTAAGCACTCAAGGAATATTTTACCTGTAGATTTTGTACAAGAAAATCGTCTTCTCGTCAAACTAACGGTAAGTAACAGTGTGTATTTTTTTGTTAACCTATGTAGTATTAGCCTGAAGAACGTGTAGAAGTACTTTTTATATAAGTTAGCAAAGCTGAGCTACATCAAATTAACAACATGTCAAAAATGACCCTCCAGGCCTACGGGTGAAAAAGATGTCCTTTTGGGGCTTGGAGAAATTTTGTATACACGAATCCAGCAAAACCCGGAAGTCGAGCGGCCGCCATTACTGTTGTGGCAGCTCCGCTCCTCCGCTCCAGCCCCATGGCTCCAGCCCATAGACATATACGTATAGATCCATGCTCCGCTCCCATGGATCTATTACTCCGCTCCCTGCCAGGCTCTCTTAATGTATTTGTATCATCGGAAAACTCCTGTCCCGGTCACGTGCATTTGTTTTGATAGTGAATGAAGACGGGACGGACTTTCAAAACTACTTTTCTGTTTCACCAAGTGAACAGACGGAACGCAAAAAAAAGATGTTAAACTGCTGGAAAGGAACTGGAATTTACCGGGATACCTTAAACAAGGAAGCCAGGGAGCGGTATATGGAGAAAATAATGATTATTAACGGTCTGGATCCATATGAAATCACTACTAAAGAATGGAGCTCCGATGAGGATTTAGTTCTGCACAACCCACGTCTTACTACCTTGCTTAGTGTTTGGCAGCTGCTTTGGTAAATGTTTGACTCGCCATGTGTTTCAATAAATTTGTATAATAGTACAACATACAGTACATCTTTTTTATTACTCTTACTTCTCTTTTCTTTTTTTTTGAATGCTATATTATGGTGAAGAGGCTTCGAGGCGTGAGCAATATTTTTCTTTTCCTCGTGAGATTATTTTTTTCTTCTGCAGCTACAATGTAAAAGTATGTATGTATTCTGTATCATCCGGAGCTGAGATAGTTCTGCCCTTCAATTAGAGACCTGTAATTGCGTTTTTTTTGGTCATCGGACGCCAGGCGATCAATAAAATATTCTTGGATACCTAAAATAAAACAAAACATAAACAGGTGTTGTTGTTGTTTTTTTTAAAGACGTAGCCTTTCCATAATGATTACATTTCGCGCTGCTAACGTCACACGTAACGTATGCTATATTACAGTGTTTAATCATACACTCCCTTATCTCCCTATTCCTCTATTCTTTCCTGCTTATCGCTCAAACAAATCATTATTTATAAATTAACATCAGCATTAATTTAAGATACCTTCATTATTTATGGAAGGCCACTGTCTAACATCATCAATCCAGCTATAATGATGCTGTAGAGCGTCAGGTTACAATAACAGCGCTGCGGTGGCAGATTGACACCTGCCACCGCAGCAATGGTGCCGCCGCAAGATGGCGGCACACACAAAGCCGGATTTGTGTATATGGAGATTAGTCAGTTCTGTATTTAGCTAAACCCTGAAAATAAATTAATTTGTAGAATAAAATGTAACAATTAGAACAAATGTACAGTAATATATATATAAATAAGTATACAAATAATATAAATAGTGTAACAGTATATATAAATAGTATAAAAGGTAGTACAGTGCCACAGACTAATAAACTCAATACCTCTTATAATAATCTTTTCAGGGAGCATGGCTTTTCAGCACAGGTAAGTCAGTGTAAGAAGTTTAAAAGAATTTTCAGAGCTGCTTGAAACTGATGACAGTGACTTTGGCCCTGAACTGGACAGTGATAGCGACTAGCGAATGAGCCTCATTTTATGTGTCGAGAATAGGCTATTCAAGGGAAAAATATTACATATTGTGCTTTATGGTAAGATACATTTCAGCTAAAAAAATGTCAGCTTTGAAATAAGGGAAATAGTGATTAGCTTAGTCATCTAACTCTTTAAAACAGAGAGTTTAACAAGGATCTGGCTTTGACATAACATCTTGGTTAAAGGAATAAAACAATTACATAAAACACTTCTGTGTTTGAGAGGATATGGTTTTTCTAAAGTAATTGCAATATAAAAAGGTGACATTGTTTAGGGTCACGTCAGTAAGAAAGTATGTGATCTAGTCTAGTGCACTGTTCAGATTTGCAAGGTACTGTGACATCACAGATACACCCAAGCTCCCCACCCAACTATACTTCCTGCTTCATTTGCATCACCTCTGAGGTTCAAAAAAAAGAAGAGCATTTTACAGCATCTCTGTGGGACATACATTTACTGAATACATGCCGCCTTTAAAATAGATACTGCTATATTACGTGATAAATATGTGGGGGTAATTTTTTAAAAGGAAAACATGTATGGATGTCAGAGTAGGAACATAAAAATATCACTAAGGGCTATAATTTGACCAGGAGCAGCACAGTGCAAGATGATGTTAATATAGAGTGACTTTTAACACTCAAATAAGTAACAAAGCTCATTTAAAAGAAATACCTTGCTGCTCTATGTTTCTATAGCTTGTAGTCAAAAAATAAAATATGATAATCTTCATGACAGCTTTTTTTTTTTTTTTTGGACCTATGCAGTTCTAATTTAAATCTTTAATTTGGAAATCTGTTTTTCTGCTTCCAAAGGCTGACTGTATCTAATCAAGACTGTAAGGAATGCAAGCTATTTCCTGCGTTCATGCGGGAGGATGGCAATGAGCAAGCTCACCAAGTGATGTCTTTTTACATAAGATAGCATTTATGAAGACAAATCAAAGGAAACCTACAGTGTGCCTTCTCCTGCTAAGTAATTATGCTATAGTCACTAAGCAAAATAGGCTATGCTTTGCATAATGGCTGCTCTACAAAGATGCACACACACACACACACACACACACACACACATATATACACAGAAAAAAAGAAAAAACATGCAAAGCAAATTAAGTAAGCAGTGTGGGCTGCTGAACCCTCACGTAGCGCAACCGACTTCTCTCATGTTATTATTTTAAGAAGAGACAAAAACACTTGGACTGATTAGTTCTAGGAATAAATGATGCCTAATTAGTCTAAGTGCTTCAGAGGGAATGTTTTAGAAGAAGAAGAGCCCCGAATTGCTACCCAAAAAAAAACAAAAAACAGCGCTTAAAGATAGAATTATGTGTCTTCGAATAGTGAGAGGCGCCGAGACTCAGAGAGAGATTAAGTTAGGTGATTGATGTGGTTTTGCACGATATCCACAATTGCATTAGTGCTTCATGCTGTACTTGAATTAATAAAACGTGTTACACAAACGTTTTGGATCAGAATGTTTGAAAACGTAAAGTTTCAATGCTATATAATCTGACGTTTGCCATTCAGCTCACGTGTAACAACAGTCATAAATTACATTTCTCTCGGCAGAACATTTTCTCTGATTAAATTGTGTGATTAATGTCACGCTGCCCTTGTTTTGTTGTAGCCTTCATAGTTGTATGTGCAGTGCTGATTCTGGACTTTCACCGGTTCCTCCTGCTGACGATGCAGCACTCAATATAATAAAGATTTTATCACTACATATTATATTGATGTGCATATTTACCAAAACATTGCAGATTAGTAACAGAATTATTGGATGTGAAAGCATTAGGTGATTTTTGCCTGTGACTTCACCTGGGTGTTAAAGGATTCATTGATCCTGCTGTTAATCAGGGAGTCTGATGAGTTCATGCTGCAAAGGGAATGCAGCAGAACATTGAAAAGAATAGTAATAATCCTGCACATAAATGTATCTTCTGTATGTAGTTTGTTTTAAGTAGCCTAGGATTCAATTTCTTTTAATATGGAATAGATGGAAATTTCACTCCAAACACAGTAGAGAAGGTAATATTTGTTGTTTATCACCCTCCTATTTTGTGAGATACAGTATTTCTATTTTTCAATAGTTTACGTAGAATGAAAGATTGCACAATTACGCAAATTAAATTAGGCACCTTTTTTCTTTTATTGATTTTATGTTTGATATTTAAGAAAGATTTGTCTGGTTGCTACCTTAAGGGCGCTGCTCATAAGTCACTTTTATGACACTGTCCAAGACTTCTCATTTGGTTTCTTCTCCCGTCACTCTCATTTTCAGTAGTTTCTTTTACTTCTTTCACTCTGTTAATGGTTTCTGCCATGATGTCCACTGGGGCTCTGTGAGCTAGTTTCATTGTTGTTGATGTGTGACATAGTGCTGTAAGCAGTACTTATATGTCCCAGGAGACGACTGTGATGGCCGAGTTACTTTGGTTGGATTTTGCAGCCATAGGGGCTGGCTCCGAAAGTGAGTCAATCTCCATGCTTAAAAACTCCAATTTACCGTTCAAATGTCGAGTTAACTGAAAATACTGAGCACTAAGCAGCTGAACAGGTCACAGAAAGCCACTAAACATAATATAGCCATCACATAAAAACAAAAATGTATGTAAAATCTATATATCGAGACCGAAATATATATATTTTTTGTTTCATGCTTTTTAATGCGTTTCCATTAGTGTTGGTTCTGAGTAAACCCACCACGCAGGAACCTCTAACAAGGCTGCCCCTCAGCACCTTCGGCCGGTGTGTCTCCAGTGACTACGTTTACATGCAGTCAAAATTTGGGTTAAGGTCAATATTCCGGTTACTGAAACATTCAGAATATTCCGTTTACATGCGTGAGCAAACAGGGTTATCCCTGTATACATGGTAATTGTAATCATTTGGGATATCTCCATCAAAACAGCGACGCGTGGAGAACACCATGACGCAATTCCCGTCATTTCCACTTCTTCCTGTATCAAAATTCAAAACAACTGTGGCGGACACAATTACGGACCTCGCACCCATCAGGATTGTAAGGAAGGGGGCCTGGTCAAGGGGATATTTATGGTTGCTAGGTTACACGTGTTCTCTGACAGTTGTCAGTTGTGCGTTGTTATTCCGTTGTCTGGAATAAAGGCTTGTTGACCAACCTCTGGAGTTGTGCTTCATCCTGCCACACAACAATAACAGCAGCGTGGCAGATAATGAACAGCCCAGTAGAAGTCGTCTTCTTTTGTGCTTTGGTGCTGGTACTGACCCACCACCAGGACTCAACACTATTCCTCTTCGCCTTCTTCATTAATGGAAGGCGAGAACGTGAAGAAATGGAAAATGGAGCCGGAGCATGCGCAGAAAACAAATTCATGTTCCTTTTGACCGGGATATCCCGTTAGGCGTTTACATGACCAAATATTCGGGTTAGAAAAGGAGTAACCAGGAGTCAAAGGGGGCAAATTCCAGTTATTCAAAAGGGGTTATTGGTGTTTACGTGGCCGTGCAAAACCGTGTTATTGCTAATATTCTGGTTTTAAAAGAGTTATTGACTGCATGTAAACGCAGTCATTGTGGCGCCAAACCTTTACAGAACAAATAACACTGCTTACCATGGGACCGTGGTCATGCATGGTTTTTTGCCATTCAAAAAAAGGGCCATTGGCTTTAAAGTGGATGAAAGAGAAAAAATGCAGCAAAAGGAGAAAGAGAAGAAGAAACAAGTAAACAGAAAGGGACAGACATGTTTCTAGCGCTGGACCTCTCCACTCGGGAGATACGCTAACAGGGCCTGAACCGATTCCTCGATCCAACGTTTTTTTTCCGTTTTTTTCCTTGTAATCTCTGTCTTCAAATATTGTTGGTCCAATGGTTGAAAGGAGTTGTGTTCATATAAGAGAGGTGAATGTAATTAGAAACCCAGATCCCTGCCCCCTCCCCCACCAGGTAATTCCTGAAGGCCACTTTTTCAGTGCCCGTTTCTGGTAATGGAGACATGCATCAACTACTAAAAACCGCCAAATTGGAGACTTTATTAAAGTAGACAGACTCACTGCCTCTAGTGGTAATTGGAGGAACTGCATTTATTTGCCACCAGTTTAGCAGGGCGGATATATCCCCTTGCGGGAGGAGCTGTATATTTTTACAAAATTTACTGTAACGCAAAAAAAGAGGCAAGACAGTACACAGTTTATATGACTACTGACTAACTGAACTTGTGCTCGGATTGGCAAGCCTTTTAAAAACAGCAGCTACCCACAGAATACTCTTTATGAGCATTATATTTTACAGTATGTTCCTGTTGCACGAGATTTGCTTGCACAGAACAGGTACTGGACTAGTCTCAGATACTGAAATCTCCAACAAAATAATGAGGGAATGATGATGCTACTCCATGCCTTCATCTTGAATTAAGGCACAAATATAGCTTTATTTTTTTTATGTTTATAGAAATGATCAATGTGTAAATATTCACAAGAGCAGGCAATAAAACACAATAAATACATTCTGCCTTAAAGACAAGTTCTTAAATTCATCATCGCCAAAGATGCTATTCAATCTAATCAAGACAAGCATGTGTCGTTAAACCTTCCTCTGTCGCCACCAATCTCACGTTTTTCCTTAAAAATCCCATTCAACAACTGTAAGATGGTTTCTTATATAACCGTTTCATCATCCTCAGCTCATAATCAGTGAATCATTTTGTGCATTCAAAAGCAATAGGCAACCTGGAACCTTTTGAGTCTGTAATAAAGTATTCATTCAATAGGCCAACATTTTTTTAAACGAGGTGGTGAAGACCAGGAGCATTATTTTCAGGCTACTCATTTGTGTTTGAGCTCTGAATGTCTTTCCAAAAACACCTTTTATTTCAGTGTGATGACTTCTCTGAATGACAGCTAATGCAAAAGGACACTCGGAAATATAAAAATAAAGGAGTGAATTATAGACAGTAGGCTAGATAAAGAATAGTCCTCCTTTTGGTACAGAGAATCAAAAGCAAAGCATGATTTCAATCAAGACCGACTTTGACCTGAGGTGCAAACGTCTCCCACAGAACAGCATTTTCACATTTAAAGATTTTACTTTTTTATGTTCAACGACCACAAATCTTGCTCAGCTTGCTTTCTGTCACAACCTTTTAATCCAACCATGTGTAAGAAAGAAAGCTTCCCCTGTTTTTAAACACGGTCAGCTTTAATAAAGCATCGTGCTTAAACTTTGGTTAAACAAACATTAAAACAGTCTCTGCAGTTTTAGGATTTAGCGGAGCTCCTTTAGGGCATAAGAGTTTCCACACCTGGATACGACGGCATTCGTTGCAGGGAGTGGGACCATTGTAAAAAAAGAAAAGGTTTTTCCCACAAGAGTCCTTCAGGACCCGGTGTAAATAGCTGTCTCAGCAGCCCCATCTTTGCCAACCTGTTTATTTCTAAGGAAGGTTCCATTACACATCAAAGCGACTGAGGGTGGTTTATTTATCTTGTAAACACATGCACATTACTAATTACACAGCATATCACCTTAAAAGAATTCCACCTCCATCAAAGTCACGACTGCTCGATAGACAACGATTTTTCCTCTTTTCTTCTTTTCTCTAGCCAGGATGGGATTAAAATCTAGTTATCATTCAATTCCCTTAATGTCGCCTCTCTCCCTGCTGCCGTTTCATGCTAATTAAATTTCTCCTGGAGCGATGCTGTATTGGCTGGCTGACAGGTAACATAAAGTGTGACTTTCCCTTGCATTATTATCCTTCCTGTATCCCGGATCGCTACGGCGGAGGGGGGCCGGGATGAAGGCAGGACTGTTCCCAACTTCCCTGCTGTAGACGCTCCTGTCAAACCGCATCACATCAAACTCTGTTGAGAAAATATTGGATATATTTGTTTTGGTACGTGTAAAATTCACGAAAAAATTAAGAAATCATTACTTTTTTTATTTGCAATCCCCGCATGGATGTAATATATAAATATGAACAGAGAGAGAGGAAAAAAAAATCCTATCAGCAATGAAGTATTTTCAAGCTCCTCACTGAAGGCGGAAATCTAAGGTTGACTCATCGCTGAGTAGGAGGAGAGCGGGGCTGCTTAAGCAGATCTGCAACCAGAAAACATCTTTGAATGTGCATTTTGCCATTAAATGACATCTTTCTAAAAAGGATATTAAAAACTATTCTTGCAATAAGAGCAAATGTACAAGAATGAGATACATGCCTCCTACTATACAAGGAATAAAAGGCCTCTCCTCCCTTGCCTGTGGGTTTCACCGCCTCGTCAGAGGCTGTTTTCTGTCATGTTTCCTCGTGTGGTTGTGTTTGTGTGCGAGAACAATGTGTGAGGACAATGTGTGAGGACAAGCAAGCACAATGTTCAATTGTCCGTTCACTGAGCTCAGCAGGGTGCGGGGGTCTTGCCGGCCGACGGGCCCAGCACTCGCCCCGGCTGTCAGGCTCCATTTAATATCCTGAAATAAAGGGTTTTTTGTGCTTCTGTGGCTAAATTAGACCAGCAATTTTAAGAATTGTGTGAATAACCTTTTATTTTTATGTGCAATACTTACATATGAGTGACTACTGTAAGAGATCTGTCGGCAATTGCCATGCACTGCACAGGAAAGACACTTTCCTCCATGATGTAAAAAGATGAAATACTTGGCAGCAGACTTTAATACCATAAAGAAAGGGAAAAGAGGTACAATCTGTAGCGTCGCGAAACGGCAATGTGTAACTACTGTGAAGAAAATCCCCACTTTTTCAACTTTAACAATGCCGAGTTGATGATTCTATACCTTGATGGCTTTTTAAGTTGGGCTCATAGCACACATTTAAGCACAAATATGGAAGAAAAAAAATGCTGAGAAAATTGAAGCACACAGAGACTGGGCCAGTCACAGACATAAAAGCAACATAAACTCTGAAATGTTACTTGTTCTTTCTCTCACTGTGAGAGAAAAAAAAAGCCTCCCAGCAACAGTGAGGTTGTGTCCTCGCACAGATCCTGCGTCCTGTTAATGAGGTTATTCACGCTGAGGCAGCTGCACATCAAGAACACAATTCTTCAGCATGCTGAGCGTAACCTGAGAAGGGAAAGCCACAAATGAGCATAATTCACGCAGGCTGTCCAGGGGTTTACCTGATACTTTTGACCTGAACAAAAGTAAAAATGTATATTGTTTTTGAGGGCTTTCAATCCATAAATAATGCATGTGGTGCTGTTATCTGTACTTTCAGTTAAGCTACATTAAAATAAAGGGGGAATCTGCCTTTACTATTGCCATTTTTCACTGCAGTATATTGGTGCCATTTATTTTTTGATTTTCGTTCACTGTAGCCGTGTCCCTGATCCCAAATGCCTTGAGCTTTTGGCTGCAGGCCTGATGCCCAGAAGCCATTTGAGTCGGTTTTATTACAGGTTAGGCTGCGTCCAGGATTATTATTATTTTTTAAACTGAATTTTGCAGGGAGCAAGGTGGTTAAGGTCTTAGCAGTTTGTATCAAGGTCTGTGTGTGCTGGGGTAAGTTATGATTATGCAAATTGAATCCTTTGCTTCACAAATGAAAAATTTTGCACACCACTGATGACCTTATCGCAAATGGTGCTGTGACGGGGAATGAGGAGACGAAAAATGTAGCTCTGACTACAGCAAATGCATGGTACTTCTAGCAACGGCAGCTCACATATGTGAAATAATTAAAAAACTATGCATACCTTGATTTCTAAAGAAATTACATATATAAAATATAAAAACACATTTATGAGGTGAAGTTTTTTAAACTATTCTTTAAATTGAATTTTTGTTGTGTTTATCAATTATGAAAAAAAATCTTAGTTGGTTAGCATTGCACTTAGCACCTCGTTGGACGTTACCATACCAAATGGCAACATTTCAAACCGAATCTACTGCCATGCTTGAAGTTTAATGTGATTTCTGTGTCACAACAAGCACAGGTTCAGCTGATTTAGTTGTAAATTGGTTGGAAAGTGAAAGTAAACAAATATGAAATTTAGCTTCTGATTTAGGAGTAGCCATTTTGCTAGTTGTTTGCTACAGCTCCCATTACATAGATCATTTTATTAGGGCCCGAGTACTTACAGTGCGAAGGCCCTATTGTATCTGTAGGAATTTTTTCTTTTTCTCGTTTTTCTTTCGACGAAATGAGGGCCTTTTTGCCCCCATAAACGTGCCCCAAAAGGCACCAAATTATGCACGCAAGCCAGGCCTGGCAAAAAATTTGATATTTAATGGTTTGCATTAATGGGCGTGTCCAAATGGCTCAACAGCGCCCCCTAGAAAACTTTGTGCCTCAAGCCCCACAATACGGTTTGACGTACATGCACGAAAATCGGTACACACCTGTATCATGTCGCAACTTAAAGAAAATTTAATAAATTTTCAATTAATTGTGTAATTTTGGCGCAATTTATGCCATTTCTTCGGCCGCTTCTTCGCCCGAACCGTAACGCGCACCCAGGTGTGTTATACATCAAAATGTGTGTCTCGATCCTGCGACGATGTGCATTACTTTTTTCAGTCAAAAACGTTATCGTGGCGACGTGGTAGACGCCAAAAAGCGTACCCCCCTTCATATGATTGGTCCATATTTGATAGTTCCTACTTTCTGCTATAAATTTTGAATGGTTTGACAGAGTGTCGTGGGTGGTGTCCTCGGACTCGGTTTTGGGTCCTTGAACATAATTGGTGTCAATTAGCCCCGCACTTCTTCTGATTGGTCGATATTTGATAGTCCCTATTTTCTGCTATAACTTTTGAATGGTTTGACATACAGAGTCGTGGGTGGTGTCATCGGACTTAGTTTTGAGTCCTTGACCTTTATTGGTGAAAATTGCATGCATGCGCAATGAGGGCCCGATCATCGCTGCTTGCAGCTTTAATTTTATCTTTTATTTGCATTTTCCAGATTTCATCACTAAATGGGCCTAAATGAGGGTAGATAACAAAATTAATGAGAGCTGAGATTCATGTCACCTTGCATCATAACCAGACAGCACACTTATATCTGGCCGTCTTGGCCGTAAGACAGTAAAGCAGCCCGCTTTAACATCTGATAAATGTCGGCCCAAGATATGGCTCTTTTCAGGTATTTTCCCAGATCTTTAAAACTTTAGGATTTTAGCTAGATAGGGTCAGCCTGCTGCCGTTAGTATGCAATTATTTTATCAGCGACTTATCAGGGACTTTCTGGTGAGTCATTTAATGTAAACTTGATGTGAACTGGTTTAATATGAAAAGTTTTATTTACCTATAGTTTAGCTAACAGCAATTAGTGGAAGTGCTTTACCCAGCTGTTTTAATTACCATCTAAAGTTAAACTAGGCTTTGACTGACTGTATATACATATATTTTTTTTTTTTTTTTTTTTTTGGATGACATTAATCTCATTCTTGATGTTACCAAGTTAGCAAAAATCTGCTTGGAGCAAAGTTTCTACTAATGTGTGCATATTTTTGCTTATGGGCTCTAACTTGTCTGATTGCGTTTCCATCACCCTTTTTGCGCAGATTTGATCTGAATTTGCAATAAAGGTACCACTGCACAGGCTCTGTGTTTCCGTTGAATAGTGTTTTGAGCATAAAATTCTCTCTCTGTATCTCCACAACTCTCCATATCTCATCCTGCAAGACTTTTCTTCAAAACAATGAAAAAGACCATCTTTACTTTGACGGACATGGACAAAAACATCATTAGTCTTTGACAAATTATTCAGATTGCAGCTACTGATGTTGTGAAAAGGGTCAACAAAGGATAAAGGCAGCGGACCATCATTCAAATGATTATTCACAGGAAATTGCCCTTATGTAATGCAGTAATGCATATTAAGTAGTGTTATAGCACAACTTCATCATTTTAATGAGGTCAAAAACAGCTGGAAACTATAGATTTTGATTACTTTAGATCAACCAACTATGTTACATCCAGTGCTGCCAGAGACATTTAAATGCACAAAAAGTGTTTCCTGAAGAATAAGCGCTGTTTGTTTTTGTCAGCTCATACGAACTTGTCATTATATTAACTGTAGGGATGGATGAAAGGATATCAATGTGTTTCATGTTTTTGCCAATAAACATATAAATGATTTGGGGAAAAGTGGCAGAAACCACTGTTATCTCAGCCATGAGTCATGTCAACTTACACTTTTGAAGGTTATGCTAGCACAAAAAATAAATAAATCTTTATCCTGAACATAATCAACAATGAACTTGATTGCATCTACATCGGGGCTTGGATCTTGCAGCACATATAAACATGTTCTCAATATCATTAATAGCACATTATGACACCTTTTCATGGAAATGAAATATCATGGAATATATTTAACAATATCACCATCTCTGAATACCAGATTACGTGATGTTTTCTGTAGTATGACATTATGTAAGCAAGAATTTTAGGCGGGATCACTGACACCAGGAACCAGTCAGTACATTTACATGCAGTAACACAAAGTCGAATTGTTGCCTTAATCCAACTGATATCAAATTTTTAAAAGCCATGTATACACCTTGGCCGGGCTGTAGTCGAACTGAATTGAAGCTCTTGAGATCCAGCTGTTAGTGCCAGATAATGCGTCCTAATCTGAGTTATTCCGGCATGTATACGCAACCCACGCTTAGCCGAGCTACCGACTGCCCGGGACACCCCCTTCTGGAAGTGACGACACCGTGAGAGCCAGAATATCAACACAGTAGGAGAAGAAGAAGATGAAAAACAAAGAACCAACCGGAAGAACGCCAATGCAAAAGTGCGTGTGGCGGAGTCAAATGCACCTCACTGAATAATCGATTGTCTTCTTGCGCATGTACAGTATACTTGGATTTTTCGGAAACTCCAGTTTAATCCTTAGCTAGATTGTTGCCAATAGCTTGATTTAGAAAGGTTATCATCAAGGGCCACTTTACAGTGAGCGTCATTTTATCCATTATGCATTCATATGCCATTAAGTTTAACTAACACAATGGGTAAAGTTAATAGTTTGAGTATGCCAAACAAAGTGTACTTGCTAAGTAAATATTACTTATTTTCCAACAGTGAGTTGGAGGCCAGACCAGGAGGAGGTTTGGAGCGATGAAGGACGGGGCTCTCCTGAATGTAAGTTTATTTGATTGATATTTGTGTCTGTGGGACCCTTATTCATGTAGAAAATGTACACTTTTTTGGGTAAAACTTGACATTCTGCATCAGCTAATACGATCCTTTACTTCATAACTACACATTAATACCTCAGTAGTTCAAATGTGAAATTGGTTCAGTCAGGCCTCTCATGTCAAACAGTTGAATATCTGACTAGTATGTTATCATTACAATACAGCTAAATTATAGTAAATCTCTGGTTTTCAGACTGTATTGTTTTGAAATGGCTGAGTAACAAAAGTGGAACGTGACAACACATCCGTATGCATTCTACTTGCCTCACAGCCAGATTTTAGCTTTCCTTAGATCCGACATGTCACTTTCCCGACACCCAGCAACTCACTCCTATCAACCTCAAAGGCCTGCATGTTATGCCAGGAAACCAGACATATTTGATATCTTATGTTGATAAGTACCTGCAACTGTATTTCAGCTTTTCTTAGATTCAAGCCCACCTTCCCAACTCACAGCAGGGAATGCCGACTAATCACACAGACAAGTGTTGAGACAAGTATTTTTGCACGGCAACGTATCCCGATTAACTGCGCAGCTATTCTTACACAAATCTGTCTGTCAATGTCAAACTATATACCATACAGCTGTTGTGCAGCCACTCAAGAACCAGTTGGAAATAATTAAGAAAAAATATTACCTATCTAAACGTTACTGGAGCCAAGTCAATTTGAAGAAATAGTTCTTCAGGAGAGAAATTTTAAGAAACAGTATGTTTTCGATTACAACACAGTGGGTTTCAATTGGTTAGCATAATTAGTAAACCCAGTTTACTAATTAGGCTAATTAGAATAATTAGGCTTGACTTAAGCAAAGAGTTTAAGTGATGTCTTCCAAAATAACAGACATTGAAAGAGAGAGAGTTGCATAACTTTGGTAACATTTGCTTGAACACTCAATATCATTAGAGATTGCAAAGCTGTCAATAACTGGACGTGGATGGTCCTGAGAAAGTTGGGCTGGTGAACCTTCCACCCATGAAGTTATCCCTCCCATACCCATGATGTAAGCACAGACACTACACTTCCATAGTAGCACTGTGGGCTTTTCATTGCTGCAGCTAGACAAATCCTCCCACTTGTCCTTTGCCTAAAGGCGTGGTTACATATCTCTTCAGTCAGGACATGTGAGGGCATGATATCTTATACATGTGTTGTACCTCTTCCGTCTCCTTCTTGGAAAAGATGTCATAGACATCAAATTCTGTTTCACCAGCTGTTTACAGCTTAGCTCTTTTGTTTGCAATGTCCCAATTGTTTTGAAACATGTAGTTGCATTGAGACTCAAATCATGTTTTCCAGATTTAATTTTTGATAATTATTCTTTCCACTGTTTTCGATTAAATATACATTTTAAATGATATAAATGTTAATTATTACTAAATTATACAGCCATCCAATCTGTTTGGAAAGCAGGGTAATGACTAAAACTGTCATCTGATAGTGCCTTTTTGTTTTTTTTCTTGATGTGCTTCAAAGTTGCAGATTTCAATGATGGGGAAAAACAAACCCCCAGAAATAGCAAATCTGGCCTGCTCTCAAAAACGTCAGCGTAAAAAGGATTTTGCTGCTTCTGGAGGGTTGAACTCAAGGAAGCTAACAGGCTCCATCTGAGCATTCCCTGTTGTATACGGGCACCTGTACCTGGACAGTCTGTGCTGGACCAATACTTTTGTTTTCAACGGTTTGAAAATATGCTCAAAAGATGAACAAATGACAGTAAAGGGAGATTGCATTTACTAGGATTGCCATGTGTTTGAAACCACTTCAGGCAGTGTCTGTAGGCTGGGAAAGATAGATGGGGCTGTAAATACATTTTCCTGGAAGTAAATTGCACATGGCTTCTCAGGCTTCACAACTTCCTGCCTTAGACTGATGTTCCCAACGACTTAAGGAGGCATTTTTGAAGGATCTGGGACCATAATAAAAAGTTAAAAATGATGTACAGGCCACGATGAAAAACACATTTCCAAAGAATTGAAGGAAACTCTTGCGTTTGACAGAGCAGACAATGACTTTTAGTGACATTCACCTCATTTCTGCACTTCATTAAAGTGAAAAATGCTGAAAATATTTTATGCAGTTCATTTTATTAGTGATATTGAAGGAGTTCCTGTCCTACAGCAGCCAATAATGCACTCAACCAATTTATGGGATCATTTTCAGTGACCTTTAAAGGCAAAAAGAAAAAAAAAAGCATATAGCAAAATGTGGTATAGCCGACCTTGACTTTTCGAGCAACTCACTTATGAATACGCCCATAACATTTCAGTGCTGTACACCTTAGTTATTTTGTTTCTTGATGAAACCAAAGAAGCCTTAGCCAGCCATACATAATTAAAAAGCAAAAGCAAAGACTCACCTTTGCCATCAGCAAAATAAAGAGACTTTTCTCCAAAGGTAGGCAATGAACAGCCCAAGAACGTGTCACCTTGGTCTTTTCTGCAGCTACACTCATTTTGTTCAGTTTCACTTGTGATCAAAAATGTCTGTGGTAGTGACAAACCCTGAGAGAAAATGCATCTTTTCATCCCCAGCAGCTATTTAACCATCTGAATATCTTACAGTTACCGTAATTGTTTCAGATTACTTTGGGAGATATTTATAAGAGTAAAGTTTCCTAAAACTTACTTTGACTGTGCTCCACAATATAGAAAGTTCTCGTGAGATAATTTAAACATTCACGGGAAAACAGAAACATCCCTCTTGTCTATAAGCTCCTCCTACACTTCAAACAGTAAGACATCATACAACTACATTATTACACTAGCCATTGTATTATTGTTTTGGTTAACGTATGGGTTGTAAGCACCATCTCATGTGGAGCATCAATTACCCTCAGAATAGCATTAGCTGCCTGATAAGCATTAGCACTGGTTCTGGTGTTTTATACCTCCTAAACAGTATTGTTCACATATTTACCTACTTCTGCCTCTCTTCATCCGATTGTTCCTGATCCGACGGCAGTAGCCGACGTTTGGGTACAGGCAAATGAGACTCCAATGTGATTCCTCATATCTTCTGGTTTCCATGTTTCCAAATTATGTTCACTTTTCAGTGACCACATCAAAATCCTGACAAACTGTCCTATGGAAGTCGGTTAAAGTGCTATTCAAGTGGGAATGAGACCCAAACCAGTTATAGGATATTTTTACTCCAAGACTTCATGTTTAATCAAGCCGTTCGAACCCAGAAAAAATTGTTTTTTTTTAATGTTTTTGATCGATTCCCATAATTCAGTTTCAGGTTACAGTTCCTCTTAGCCTTATCAGCCATAAATATTTACTTTGCCAGTATTCTCGCATGTAAAATGGTATTTCATGTCATTGAAAGCCATTTGCACCGGTACAGAATGTACCGAACCAATCACAGCGGTGTGGGGTTTGGCTTTATGTGATGTATCATAAGGGAGTATCCACGTCTGGATAATTAATAATAACACCTTGGATCAAAAAGTTTTGCCTGCAAAAACCAGTAACAGCCATTTACTAGCGTTCCTATCCCACTGTACATTCTTTTGGATGTCTTTTGTTGCTACTGGTCTGGTTGTCACTCTGCCTGTGTCACATGTTTAATTTCTCTGATTGGTTACATTTCTACCCAAAGTTTCTTCTGTGTCCATTCGCACTGCCCACTGGAGCACCAAAGACAAATCCAAAAGGAACCACTCTAATTAAGTGTACTAAAGAGAAAAAGAGATACTTTTCCCAATGCTACCAGTCCAACTTTGATATGTAGACTTCCTTTACTAGTGTTTTACTTGTTTATCTGCTTTTACTGGGTAATTAAGCTTTATTCGATACAGGATAAGGCTCGGGCATCAAGAAAAGTAAAACTGTGATACATTTATAAAACTATAAAACTGAGAAAAATTGTTTTTTTCATCTGGCAATTGGGACTGCAGTGCAGCATGATAAGAAGATATGATATCAAATTTGTCTATTCCTTATTCCATTAAAGATAAAATAACTATTTGGTGCAGAAGGGTGGGAAGAACATATTGTAAGTTTGTATACTCACAACTCATCCACTCTGGAGACTTGTGCATTTAATGGAGGAGCGAGCTGAGATTTTGTTTTTGTTGTCGTTTTAGATCTTGCCACTGTGATGCCTAGTACCCCCAACAGATTTGGCATTCGCTTGTACTCCTCTGTAAACTTTTCAGCTTGGCATGATGTTTGCTAATTAAACACATAGACAGCACAAGCTTTACAACTGACGCTGAAAAGGAGACGTTCTCAGCATGCCCCACAATACTCGATTTGTTCTTTCCTCTGAGAGTTGCTTTAGGAAATCACAATAGTTGAGTAAACATTTAATAATAAAGAGGTGGTGGTTTGGATTTGTGTGTGATAAATATATAGTTATCATCCCTCAACCATCAATGTATAACTCCACTGTATGTGTGCCGTTTCTTTGAAATCAGGGTCTGAATGAGATGTTTATTCACTCACAGAGTAGGAACATATGTCCTGGTAAACATACGGACTGTACGAGTCTACAAAAAGCCATGTAGGACTCGCCTCGCTTGAATGATTGTCATAAGCACTTGAGCTGACCTCAAACACACATACTGTATATCAAAGTCTCGTGCCATTACCTTCTTCCATGGCCTAAAACCCATGGAAAATTTCAACCTTAGGGATATTACTATATATAGTTGAGTATCTAACCCCTAAGTAACCAAGCACTAATCATGGTATGCATTGCTTTTTTTTTTTTTTTTTTTCCTGCTCTCCTCTTTTCTCCCCTCTGTGTATCTGCATGATTCCGGCAATGAGCTCCTGAAAGAAGTCCTCCCCTGCCGATATCCTGCTGCCTCCCTCACACCTCGATCCATCTGTCTCTTACTCTCCCTGTGTCTTTAAACCCATTTCCCCTTGCTCCCTATCGTGTCCTGTTCAACACCCGTCCTCCTGGATGACTGTTCTGTGGCCAAGATGTTGTGCCTCATTCCTTCTCCTTAATGCCACAGTCATCACCTTATCCTTCTGGTCTATCTTCATTCTGGGTAATTTCCTTCACTTTTGTCTAACACAGTTTGTGCTGTGAATTGTTCTCAGTCATTAGAACCTCCCCCACCCTGCCCTTGTTGGCCATGCATTCTTTTGCTTGGCCTTGTCCCTATGGTTTTTGAACCATCGCATTATGCCAAGGAAGAACAGAGCCTCAAATATCTTAAAATTATGTTCCTTAGACGTTGCAGATGAAAGCTACACACACTTGCACTAATACTGTCTATACACACGAAGCATACACATGGGTGACACCACACAACATGCATCCAAAAGCGATTGGTGACAATGGCAGTAATCACCTACACTAATCCATTTAGAGCTTTTGTCATTGGTGAAGCATGAAAGGGGGATTGAGTTGGATTGTGTTGGCGCTCCTCAATGAAATAAATTCTCTGTAGAGCAGGCAAGATGTGTCAAAGTCAGCCTCAGAAACCTTGTTAAACAAAGCTAATCTGCCTCTGGATTGCTCAGTCACAAGGGAACACAGATGAAGAGGTAAACAAAGGCACCGTCTGAAACTTGAGTATGATTTGATGTTTTACTGCTGAATTGGCAACTGGTATTCACAATCTAAAAATTATAAAAGGAACAGTTTAGACCTGTTCCTGTTCCTTTAGGCCTGTGTTGGAAAAAAATTGATTTTCCGATTCTAAATTGATTCTCATTCATTCCTAAAAATCTATTCGTATATCTAAAGATCAATTTTTTTCATCATTACATTTTCGCCCGGTGAACTTTAATCCTAGTAGTCATTTAATTTACACATACACGTGGTGTGAAACTATCAAACAATGAACATGGCTTAAAAAGGCTTAAAAGTTTGCATAAAAGTTTTTTTTTTTTCTTGGACTAAATGAACTTTTTTTTTCTTCGAGGAAATGCTCCAAGAGGGGTCACTAAAAGCCGGGGACACTGTGCACTTCTCTGCCCCTCCCGCTCCCGTTTCCCTCATGAACAAAACAAAAGTGTTGAAGCGGCCGCCTGAGAAACCAGTGCAGAAGTTACAGAATGACCAATTTACTCCCAGGTACAGAGCAGCTTCCCCAGGACTGTTAATGCTGGAAAATACTTGCTTTTTGCCTCTGTGCGTCCGGTCGCACAGACAACCAGCTGTGTTAAGGAACGGACCTCGCTCGCGCACCACGCGAGGAGAGTGCGTCATACTGTAATGCAAAATTACGATTCCACCTATTACAGAGGTTGCCGTTAAATTACATGATTGTCAGCCTCTTTGTGTTGTAACGTTTATGCTTTTGTGTCGTGTCCAGTCAACCGTATGCTGACAAAACTTGAAGATCATTGAATCGCCAGATACATTACACACCAGGGCTGTACAGTGCGACAGTTTTCATCGCATTTGCGAATAAAAATCATCCGGTGCGAAGAGAAATATGTATCCACTCGCATTTGTGCGAGTGAGCTGCGCTGGGGTCATGTTAAAAAAAGTGTGAAAATCAATATGAATGTCTCTTGACCTACATCAGCATTTCTCAACCGGGGTGTCGTCAAAAAATTACCTATTCTGACATTTCATATATAAATACCGTATTTTCGCGACCATACGGCCGGGGCGCCGTGTGGAAAGGCTATTAATACTATTAATACATCCATGATCCGACCGCGCGTGGCGACTGCGCCTCGACACGCGGACCAAAATCTTACTCCGCTCAGAAGAAAGTAGTACCTTTTTGCGGTCCCGATCACGGGACTCTAGCGGGGTTTTGAGCTCTGAACTTTTAAGTCTGGTGTAGAGTTAAGCCTTACCTTATTAAATTAAACCGGGTCGTGAGTAAGATAAACAGAGGACAACTTCTGCTGAGTTTGAGAGTACTTTACTGTCCGCTCAACAGTGTAGGATTTTAGAACATCAACACAGTAGCTAGTGCTGTATCACTCCGCCCAATCTAAAACATATTAACAACTACAGATAAACTGACTAGTGTGATTATAGTCCCTGATTTACATCAGAATATAAAGAATATATTTATAAAATAATGAACCCTGAATTACCAAAATAACCTTAACAAAAATAAATCTCCTCTTACACTTATAAGGTGAGCATAAATCAATCTTTTTTATGATGTAAAATTGTATGTATTCATTTACTTTTATTTATTTATTTAATTTTAGTTGTTACATTTCTGGAAAATAAAAAAGTCAAATCATACATGAGAGAAACTATTCAGTTTGTGGCAAAATATTTTTATTGTATGAAACTGAAGATGCATAATGCAAACCTGACATTTACTTTTAGTTCATTTTGTGGAAAATGGTTGGCCTGGCTTTCTCTTTAAAACTTAAACAGTTATAAATCATTACAAACTGGAACAATAGGGCAAACGCACAGTATTGTTTTGTATTTTGTGTCTTTCAAATAAAAGACAATTTTTTCCAGTCATATGTTCCTCATTCAAGGTTGTTAAAAAAATACTGCTATAATATTGTATCGTTATCGTGACCTCAGTATCGTGTATCGTACCATATCGTGAGATTAGTGTATCGTTACACCCCTACTAACTGTCCACCCGGGTGTGCTAGTAAATTTTAATTTGTGCTACTAAAATTTTTAACTTGCTAGCACCAGTGCTACCATTCAAAAAAGTAAGCGTACAGCCCTGCGGACACACTCTTAACACCCCCAACTGTGCACAACCAGTGTTCAGTGCTTTGGATATTTTGGGATTTTGGATAATTAGTAATAGAAATAGTATTTATATAGTTGTTTGTTACTATCTGTAATTATTTTAATATCATTGTGGTAACAGTATGCTAAAAAACTTGACTTTTGTATCTTGGGATAACTTAGGAGTATTATGTAGCTTAAAGGAGCTGTATGTAAAAGCAATAATAAAACAAATCATAAAATGACCCCGATATGTCAACATACATTTAAAAATCATGTTCATTTCAAATACTTATGTCACTGACAACAGCACTCAAGCCAGGATATTCCAGTTTAAAAAGAGGAGTTGCAGCCCTCAACTGATGTTTATATTTTCATTTTTTGTTTTGGCCTGAAGCTCCACCCTCCACCTATCTCCCAATCACAAAGTCAGTATTGTTTCTGAAGCTCCACCCTCCACCTATCTCCCAATCACAAAGTCAGTATTGTTTCTGAAGCTCCACCCTCCACCTATCTCCCAATCACAAAGTCAGTATTGTTTCTGAAGCTCCACCCTCCACCTATCTCCCAATCACAAAGTCAGTATTGTTTCTGAAGCTCCACCCTCCACCTATCTCCCAATCACCAAGTCAGTTTTGTTTCGGCATCCGGGTTGCCAGCTCGGCTCTAATTATCGCAGCAATGGCAGCCTACGTTCCTGCTGCATTCTGCAGCCTACCTGGCAACCTCTGGTCGGGGGGAGGAGGGGGAGGGTACACGCCGCTCAACAGTATTTTGAAAGTGACTGCAGTACCAGTTTTGGCCATTTCTTACAGACGGCTCCTTTAATTTTAATGTCGCTGAACCTTCTCTGAAGCTCCTCCAGCACTGTGGCTATATATATATATATACACATATATATATATATATATATATATATATATATATATATATATATATACACACATATATACACACACATATATACAGGGCTGCACATAAGTGGGCCGCCAGAGCGCATTTGTTTTTTTTTTTTGTTTTTTTTTTTTTAAATCGGAGTGACTATTTGCACCAGGGTACAAATAGCAAGCCCCCACATATGAAAACAAATGCGTTGCCCATGCGCATGTGCACCACTCTAAAATTGGAACCATGTCCTACAATAGAGCCAGGCAAACGTCTGCTCTCACACTTTTGTATGAACAATTTTTGCTCTTATGTCATTGTAAGATATTTTGAAGAGATTAAATTAAGTTTATCAAAAGTGGTGTGAATACCCGTCAATCACTGTTGAGCTGATAATTTTTTTACATTTTCTTTCTAATAATACATGGGTGCAATAGGATTACATTGATATTGGTAGCAGGTTGTAAATAGCCTACGTATCAGTACTTGCTCCCGGGTGTAAATAGCCTAAGCCTTATTTTATACCATGTCTGTTTAAAGTATATAAATCGTATTCCTTTTATATAAATCCACCTTTATTGAATCCTTTATAAAAATGTCCAACCTTTATCAGAAATAAAACAAATTTAAAGCCAGGTTCAAAAAACAGTTTTGACTCCTATAGTTGACACCTACAGTTTTGGTTTCCATAACTAGATTTAACATCCAATAAGAACCTCGTACCATGTCAAATTAATATAATGCAATTAATTTATTTATAATACGGGGCATAGCCTTTTTGATTGGCAGTCAGGTTAGCCAATGGCTAACCATCATTACTTCCTCATGTTTCATTGTTACACTATGACACTTGGTGAGGTCAATCAGCAGTTTTCTACTTACTGGTACTAACCCAACATCACCATAAACCATTGTTAATCCCTGATTTCACCTACAGAACAATATTTGAAATGGGATATTCTGCTGTAAATGTCCACCAGCATCTCCTCCGGTTTGTGAACCGGCTAAAGCAGCTGGTAACCAGTGCTGTCATTATTTATATGAGATGGGGATATTCCAGCTTGCTTCCTGGGCCTGATTACCGATTTTCCAATTTACAACATGGGGATTTGCATTACGAGAAAAAGTGTCTCTTCAGAAAATCTATGGGCTGATGTTGTGGATCATCTGTCTAAATGTATTAAAGTCTGTGGTTCACTCAGTAAACTATTTCCATGTTAACATGTTACTCTCTTTACTCCTACTGAGTGTGTGCACACCGCTTTTATGTTTAATGTGCTGCTGATGTGCACACAAAACAGATGGGAATTAAAATCGACAAAAACATGAGGGGGACTGGCCAGTAACTGGTCAGGGCAGTGAGGTGGAAAACATGCTACTACATGCTATGTTGATGTGGATCATAACATGTGATTGTTCTGCATGGTAGCATTGTTCTTTTTTTTTCCATACTACCTATTTTTCTTTGTTTTTTAGCCAGTAATAAAAAAAAAAAAAAAGTACTGTGAGTAAAAATCACTGATGCTAAACTTTTATCAGCTCCAATTAAAATATAGTATGCTTTATTTGCTCTGTTATGTCTGAGTTGCATATAGGGAGCAGAGAAAAGGAAGCACAGCACTGGAGGCTACAGCACCACATAAAAGGACACTCACCATCACCTAGCATTTGGTGGTGTTGGACTTTACATGGTGTTGGTATACCATACCATCTCGTTTATCGTACATTTATCGTTAGAGATAAAACTGCACAATTTATCGTGATATTGATTTGAGGTCATATCGCCCAGCCCTACCGGTGACTTCTTTAGGATCTATTCCACTCCTCACATGATTACAGCTGGGATGAAATCCAACCCTACTGTCAGCCTGAACAGATTTTAAGTAAATTTTTCATAGATGGATGAATTATTCCTAACCATTCTTAACTCATGCATTACATATGTGGATGTGAGATTAGATATATAAATGCATTTTGTGCTGCATATAACATAAAGAGGCAAAACTTTAAGAGACCAATAATATTGGTCTGCAGTGTCGTCTCTTTTCAGTACTCCCTCTCTAAGCTTCATCAGTAGACAGCCACAGACTTTGAACATATAAGCACATACAGTAGCTAAAACAATATAATAGAATTATGTGGTGCAACAAAAGACACCCAGTGGGTCACAAATTCAAGCTCACATAAATTTGAAATATGCATCACTGACTGCAATAGAAAAAAAAAAGGTGAGAAGCCAGACTTTATTTTACTATAATGGCAAACATAAAGTAAATGGACCTAAAAACATGGATGACATGTAAATGAGAGGCAGACAGACTCTCCTTTGCCACTTTATCTAGCAGCATGACCATTATCCTCATAATCCAAGCAGTCATGGACCCTTTTATCCTTTTATTTAGCTGGCTTACTTTGGGATCAAATTATACCGCCCATACCCTTTCAAGAGGTTAGAAGCCTCTAGGAAACCCTCAAATAATCATGTGATTACAGTTGAGCTCGCAAGCAGTGTCTTTGATTCAACCTGTTACCCTAGCAACCATATTAAAAAATGAAGCGTGACCTGTCATTTACAGAAGGTATGTGGAAGGTATTATAACTGAAAGCCTGTAATAAGGAACTGATGCAGTAGAAGCCCTGAGATGATACAACCTTGGACATAACAAAAGCTCATGCAGTGGTTGTTATCATACTATATAGAGAACATACATTCGATGCTCCAGATTTACAAAGCCCCTTTAAACCTTGTTTTAGATGTGATAAGGACAATGTGCTGTACTTTTTAAAATCTTAACCATTTTTTTTAGACATGAAGAATCACATCCAATGTCAAGCTTTTTTCTTTTTTTTTTTAAATTACAATCCTCTGATGCACAAACTACATGATTCAACTTGTTAGTGAGATCATACATGTAACACTTTTTCACATCAGAGAGGTGATTCCACACACACATACACACAGGTTGTCACATGAACACATGTTGTGACTTAGATGAAAAACAAAATCTGCCCTGCTGGGATCTGCCTTGCAGGACACACTGTAAACCCATTCTACATTGTGGTGCCCAAGGCAAGATTATGGTTCGTCACCCCCTCATCCCGCTGTGCACGCACATCACCCAAAACATTCATTCACAATAGCTGTATGACCAAAGGTTTAATTGTTGATTAAACGCACCACCACAAAAGCACACACTTTCCAGGAGTTGTGCAGGTAATGATGTGATGTGTTCAATATAACAGACCATCTAGTTGTTATTGTACATTATTGAAATCAGCAGTTGCACTACAATTATTTTGACTAGGTACACAGCACCTATGGGATTTACAACACAATAGGCCACTTTGCTTGATTTAAACTTAACTAGCCTCTAGATAATACAAATGAAAAGTCAAATTTTATGTTAAAGACCATACACCACCTCTTGTTTCTGCTTTGTGAAAGCGGACCTGAGGACTTGGACGACCTTTCATGACAGCAATATTAGTATGACAAATGTTGTTGACATCTATTAGTAAGAACCGCCACCTGAGATGAACAGCGATAACTCGCCACATCCCCCCTCTTCACAGTGAACGTGCAGGACATGTTTAGAGCCACATCAATCAATCAGAAAAACCAGGGGAGTGGGTATTTTTCTGTTAATTTTTCATTTTCAATATGGAGCACAGAAAAAGGGTGGCGTCAGTCGTGGCGAAAAAATATTAGTAGTTTTTTTTTCTTCTTTTTTTTTCTTCTAAGGGCTTGCATCAGCAAGCAGATGGTGCCCTCAGCGATGCCTATATTGGTTATGGCAAGGGTTATTGGTACTAGTTTGGAAAACTGGTCTATTTGATTTACGCTGTGTTGTATTGCATTCACTGCCGTGGTTTTAAACTGCATGCAGCATCTGGTTCGTGAAGCTACCCAGTCTGCCTGCTTTCATTGGTTAATGCCAAAGAATTGTGAACAAACATGTTCGATATTTATGATTCGGGATCAAGGAGGCATGAAATCAATTGGGAGCATTGAAATAATCATAACGATACTAGACACTTGACCATTAACTCAGGACTTTTTTAGAGGCGAGTTAATTGGGCTAAAAAACTGTCCAGTGTGTAGAAAGCCACAATTAACAGTATCTTATGTTCAAGGACTCCATCAAAAACATTTTCAACAGCCTTTTGAAACAGTAGAGTCTTTTCTCTGCAGGGACATACTCATGTGTGCACAGCAGTGCATCAAATCACTGATCTGCCAATGGGAAAGCAGTCCCAACCAACTAAGCCATCCGACCCATGACCCCTCCTAGTCACCACCAAGGGATTTTTACTTTTTCAACTCGTGTCAACATGTTCACGTTTTATATTTCTGTCAAATGATCCGAGGAACAGAACTGACGAGACGTGATATTGAAGGAAGAAGTAGGAGATATTCTCAGTGTCAGAGAATGTACGCACTGCAAATTAATCACATTTCCAATGACGATTTAATCTCTGCTGGCATTACCCAGAATCAGACAGACTGCCAGGCAGTGTTCCATATTTCACTTAACTCTTGTCATTGTAATCTGATGAGCTTTCTGTTGTAGATTTGTGCAACACAGATGCAAAAATAGTGATAAAAAGGAGACTAAAATAGCAGTTCTTGCTGTCAAATAGAGCCCAGCAGCCGGCTGGAGAGTTACGATGGGTCTCTGAGATGGGCCAGCAGCAGGGTCTCCACCTCCCTTTTGCATTAATCACTGTAAAGATACTTTTAGATAGCAGACTGCAGGTCGGAGCTTGGGACTGGCAGAGTTGAAGGTTAGGGCTATAGGGCCACGATGATGGAGCTTGGCGGGGGTGTAGAGAGACGCGCTTTACCCCTTAGGTACCTAGATAGGTGACAAGGAATAAGAATTGGGGGTTAGAAGGTTTAATGGGCTGGGGGCTACGTTGCTCACTGTGGGTGAGGGGCATGGACACAAGCAGTAAAGAAATCATCATTTTCTCTTGTATTTCACTTTTAATTTCATTAAACATCCTTGCTCTACTCTATTATTTAAAACATATCAACTTATCATTCAGGTCCCTGTCCAAGAGATGAGCAATCAAGCATTTTTATTCATAGAGGATGAAAGGGTAAATTCAACTGCCCCACAGAGATGACTTCATTTAGCAAACCTTTAAGAGAAAATCACACACGAGGCGTCAAAAGTCTCCCGATTCAGTTCAGTCCAATGTGACCATTAAAAATAACAGCAGGACTCCAATCGTACCAGTTTCCTAAGCACTTTACTTCAATGTGCATCAAAGTAAATGTGTCCAACAAACCCTAAAAATTACTGAGTCCTTTTTACTACAAAAGCCCTTGTTTGCTTATGTGAAAGACACACTGGGTGATATTTCATAGCGTTAATGAATAGCTGTGGCTCCTACTGACAATCTCCCCCCGCTGCTGGAAGAGAACGAGCAGCCCCGCGCGGTGCTGGCTCATCGCAGCGCTGCGTACCACCCTCGCTGCATCCGCGCGCCTGTGAAGAAGCGGTTTGTTAAAGCAGAAACTCCCCTGGGAGCTTGTAACGCGGCAGAGCCATTATGGAGGAATAGGCTTCTGCATTTCAGGGGCCAAAAGGGGGCATGCTTAAGTAGAGAATCACTGCCATTCTCTTCCACAGTACGAGTCATTCCTAGAGCTCCAAATCATTACGTGTTAAACACTGTCTTATGCACACAAAAACACACGTAAATGCACTTTTGTACTGTATGCACTCATGGACAATACTCACTTAACACTATCATTAAACAGCTTTTATTTAAGTTGTGTTTTCACTACTTTTAAGAAAAACTTTTTAATTGGCAACTAGCAGGGCACAGTTGTCAAGTTAACATCAGATAAATTATATAAAAGCAACACATTAATGCATAATTAGTAGGCATGGCCTTTTGATTGGTGGCCAGCATAGCCAATGGTTAGCTGTCATCACAGCAATTAGCACTGAATTGGCTTTTGAGCTGTAATTAAAGATTTAACAAACATTTAACCTAAGTGAGCATAGTCATTTGTATGTTAATGATAATAGGTTTTGTTGTGTGGTTCATTTCACTAACAGAGCATCTGGAAGGCTCCCAGGACGTGGCTTAGCTAGGCAGCAGGCAGTTTCTTTAACTGTGTCGGATAAATGCAGCAGATATTCCTGATGTCGTCACCAAAGCAACATCTGAAATCGTAGGTACTGCTGCAAATGTTCGCCGGTAGCTCCACAGCTCTTGCAGTGATGCGTTTTGCCTTGTGCAAATACAAAAAAAACCCTCATGGAGCAGGTGAACTTGTCCAGCTCTTCTTGTACAGTTTGTGGTAAAGATCAAATTTGATGGTTCAAATTCATGACTACTGTACAATCAAGACTTATAGTAATGCAACAGTCATCTGAAATGGTACAATACCTGAGAGCATGTGTGATTTTTGTGTACAACAACAGAAAGCACCACCTCCTAGTGCTGGGCGGTATACCGGTTCATACCGAATACCGGCGTTTATTTTTCTTATGATATGAATTTTTCATATACTGTAATACCGGTGAGTAGCGTACACAACGTTGGGAACGCCGCGCGGCGGAACGTAGCGCCGCTGGACACTGTTTGTGAGGGGACTGTTTAGCGAGTGAGCAGTGAGCAGAGCCGGCAGGGAAAAGTCAACAGTGCCGCGTGTCCGCGTGTAACCTAAATCTACCATGGCCTCAGCGTTAGGGCTCGGCCAAGTGAGGCTTTATAAATATATGGGCTTTATAAATTTATTAAATATATGAGTTGGCGAGGAGCTGCGCGCGGCGAGGAATACGAGCCGGGCGCACAGTGAGTCGCGCTGTGAAGCCTGATTTATGGTTCCGCATTAAATCGACGCAGAGCTTTCGCCGTAGGGTACGCCGTAGGTCGCGTAACCCACGGCGTAGGGCGTTGGTGTAACGCGGAACCATAAATCAGCCTTAAACTACACCTGCAGCCCGTCAGCTCATCAGGAGGAGAGGTTAAAACAGCGGGGCTGCGAGTTGTTCATTGCTGGTTCGTTTTGTTAACTCTGTGAGCTTTATTGGTTTGTTTGTTAGCTTGCTGGTGTTTTTTTTCTCTCTGGGATTTGAGAGTTATTTATGAAGAAGTTCTGAGTTCCGTGTGAGCAGTACTCGAGTTGAGGGGTGATGTGATGGCACCCCCCCCTGAAATTAAAACCGGTCCAAATCATCTCCCCCCGATATAAAAAACGGTCCAAATCATCCCCCCCTGAAATAAAAACGACCCAAATCACCCCCCCGAAATAAAAACGGTCCAAATCATCCCCCCCTGAAATAAAAACGGTCCAAATCATCCCTCCTGTAAAACTGCCATCCCTCCTTTCCATCCCTTATGCAATTGCATCAATGAATGTGGTTTTACTGCTATTTCAACATTTAGAGTCATCACCAGAAAAATAACACCAGAGAAATAACTTGTTTGACCATTTTCACCTGTTTCAAGTAAATTTTCACTTGAAATAAGTAGGAAAATATGCCAGTGGGACAAGATTTATCTTCTTATTACAAGCAAAAAAATCTTGTTCCACTGGCAGATTTTTCTACTTATTTCAAGTGAAAATCTACTTGAAACAGACTGATTTATTGCTTGTGTAGTTGAAAAATACATGAACAGGACCTTGAAAAAAATAATCGCATATTAAATTGCAATCGCAATATTGAGGAAAAAAATCGCAATTAGATTATTTTCAAAAATCATTCAGCCCTACATTAGAATCATAAGTGCTGCCACCTCATTGTAAACGGCATCATTTTGTGAGGCCATGCAAACCTGTATTTATACTAGTGTGGACATTAATGTTTTTCTACAATATTTCCTCCTCATGACAGTAAAATAGGCCATTCTAAGCCAATTTACTGCAGCAATTCCTTTCCAAATCATTAGAAAATGTGGTTAACACCCAGTTGTGCATGAAAAAAAAAAAAAAAAAACGTAATATACCGTGAAACCGATATAATTTTGAAAAATACCGTGATATACATTTTTGGTCATACCCCCCAGCACTACCACCTCCTACTGTGACAAGTTACCTGATCACAAAGGGAGATCAGGTTTTTTCCATTAGAGCCTCCACCTTATGGAATTCATTACCTGCTGCACTCAGACTCACAATATAACTCGATACTTTCAAATCTCTCCTTAAAACTTTTCAGAAGTCCTTTGGTATCCTCTGATAAATATATTATGTATATTCTTAAAGCTGAAATACTTCACTCCAACTTTATTTCCGACATATGAAGTTCCTTCTTCCCAGCAGGTGTTCCTCATCTGTTGTTGCTGCTGTTGTTGTTGTTCCTGTTCTATTCTCTTTCCTGTCTTCTCAATCTCCAACCGGCAGATGGTCTGGCTCTGCCAGAGTTTTCATCCTGTTGGTTTCCTTAAATAATAATTATTATTAACTTTATATTAACTGAACTAATTTAGAGTTGAATTTTGTTTTTGAAGTGCCTATGAAGCTGAATTGAATTGATATGTTATGAACTTTGTAATTGTTTGAAAAAAAGAGTGCTGTATAAATATAGTTTATCATCATAAAAAAAAGTCACATTAAGACTAACATGTCTTTTCTCATTCATGTCACAGAATTATTACAATCTTAAAATCAGAATTAAAGATCAAATTTCTGATTTTTTGTGGTTTTCTTTGCGACTCCAGAAGAAAAACCACCAAAGAAACATTGAATGAAATGACTAAAAATCAGGCTCATACATGTGTATTAAATTTCCCAATGATTGGGCCTTTTTCATGAATGTCACGCACATGCATGGCTTTATAAATCTTGTTGCATGCACGTCTGCATTCCTGTGTGCACAAATTCTAGTGTGAAACTACAGTTTTATGCATCTGGCCTCAGATCTTTTTACAGCTTTTAGCAACGTTAATTTAGCGGCACCTTTAATTTGCCATCATTTTCCTGCTGTTTATCCTGTGAGCGGAGCCGTTGGGTAAAGGCATTTTCATCATTCATCGCCATTGCAGATTCTAAAAATGCTCCCGTGGGTGTTATAATGAAATCGCTGCCCCATTATCATTCTCAAACTGTACCAATCTGAAGACGTTCTGTCAACAGGGTTTACTGTATTTCAAGATGTATTTCAAGTGAATTATTTATATGAATCTATTGACAGGTCTGTACAAAAGAAAAACAATTAAAAAGAAACTGGTAATTGTTTTCCTTACTGCCCTGCTTGAATGTCACAAATCAAATAAATCAGTGTTTGTTTCTTCAGATCACCAGGTTAAATTGGACACATATAACACATCTTCCACATTTACTGATCTGCAATAATAAAGTCATGATCTAGTGGAAGTAATGAGGCACTCTGAGGGAAGCCACAGTTCGCTGGGTTCATTACTTAATCACTTGATGGTATGCAAGCTATATTATGGTTGAAAACATGAGGATTTACTGTGGGTTTCTATCCACATACATTTAATAGACTGTATGATGGCTACTTTTTATACACGTCTTTACATATCTACACTCAATGAGACCTTATTTCGACAATCTATTCAGATATATAGTGGTTCCTACAGTACATTTTTAAACAACTGCTTCCTGGCCAGTGATGAAAATACCAACATGGCATGATTTACATGCTTTACAAATATTTACATATCACTTCATCCAGGACGGGTTTACAAAGTCTTCTTTGAGCCCTTTAGCTGGAAGATAAACCATACACAGAAAAATGTATTATCACTTATCTAGGTACATGAGATTGTACCAGCCAGCTCTTAGGTGGTCAGAACATACCTCATTATAACTGACTTTTTTCCCCCTTCCAAACACAGTGAAAAGTTATATATAACCAAATCTTCCTTTTGAGAAGACTTCCTGGCATGTTGGTTGGTGGCATCTGGCAAAGGAAGTGAATGCCAGTTATTGGTTCTGTCTCTTTGGTGCCAACCGTGTGGCTTCTTTTATGAAAACATGTTGGGCACAAAGCGTGCAAAGCAGCATAGCAGGATAAAAACAAAAACGTCAGCGTGAGAATGGATCATATCTCATGAAGTAGAAAGCCAACGACTGCTGAGAAGCATAACTCCTCACAGAGGCTTGTTTCAACTGCTGGGATATCGAGAAGTTGTGAACATTGTTTCTGGTAGACAAAGGCTGTCACATCCACTCCGGTCTACAGATCCCAATAAAATATTTATCCTACGTTTTTTTTCTCCAGGCATATTTACAAGTTTGGACTAAAAGTGGTTCTTCATAATGACTCTGATGGTTCTTTCAGAATGTTGCTCTGTGAGTTCCAAGGGTCCTTCACCTCATTTCTGAAACGCATAGTCACATTAAAATGGAGAAAGGAGAAAATGAAAGGAATAGGGGCTCTATGTGAAGAAACTAAATATCAGTGCTAAGCGGCGGTATTCTGAGAAACTGCTTAAGATCAATAACATTGATCTGTATGAAACCTCTGTACGACAGCAACGTCGACCCAGCATAATGAAGTCATGAAACAAAGGTTAAAGAAAACAGTTGTGTGAAAAGAAAGTATAGTCCAGCTTGTAAATAAAGTGTGTGTGATAAACTCAGAGCATTAGCAACACCTGGCTGATACTTCCCCTCCCATTTCCTTTGCAAGCAGTGAGGCCAAGCTTCATTTTTCACACTGCTGCGGCACATTGGCTCAGTTTTTCTTTAATAATATGGTGTAATACTTCAAATATTATTGGTCATCTGAGGTCCTATTTACACATTTTTAAGACTCATATTGTGGTTTTACACTTGCGTAGTTCATTTTAACCCAGTGTACAGAGTGCTTAACAGTGTATCATTCAGCAAAACACACTTTTATATATACCTGCACTCTACAGTATGCAGCATCTTGTCCCTGCAGTAACACAGTGATGATTTTTATTTTTTTATGATTATTAGTTTTTGGTAGCAGGCTATGTGTAAACCTGATGATCGATAAATATAAATGCATACAAAAATAAGATGTGGCATCTGGAAGAGGAAGTTAGCAGGATACATTTATGGAAAGTTGTGGACTGTGCTGGCATCCAATGCAATGAAACCGGCGATTGTTCTTCTTCCTGATTTTTTCATGCACATTGACCACAAAATATTAACGTGGAAATGCAGTCTTAGAACATTTTGTTCAATTTTTAAAAAGAGTGTTCATTACTTTATTTATACATTTGTTTAAAAGCAGGGTTGACGGCACAAACCATGATTTAAGCTTCTTCCCAATCACATTTCAAGACTGGGCTACAAAATGCCTTGATGATAGTCGTGTGAGAGGTTGTTTTTTTTTTTCTAGATGAGTTTAAAGTCATTTTTTTTCCGGTTTTAGCCTGACGTTTTTTTCCTCACATCTGTGCTAGCATTGCCTGGAGGAAGGACTTACAGTTGAAGGACATCTTCTTTCTCCATGGACCCACAGGGAGTTTAACAGTTCTTCCTTGATCCAGGCACGACACTTGATTTGAAGGGATTCCTGGCCATGCCGGCGTCAGGGTAATGTTGCTGTTGAGCTCCATCTGCTATGTGCAGCGTTCTCACTTTCTCTTTCACAAATCTTCCTTTTCTCTAGTGGGTTTCTTATTCCCAGCACAAGTTTTGTAATGTAGTCTTCTTTTTGGTCAATATTTGATGCATCTGTGCAAACTAAATTACATCTCCAAACCCCACAACAGCAAGACTATGATCTTCATTGATAAGGACCATAGCCTCTGGACATGCTGGAAGAAAAGAGACTGATGCAATTCACAATCAATATGTATATATAAAAAAATAAACCTTATGAAAAGCTTTTATAAAGTAGTGTTCTGACAAAACACTGCACTTCTGGGTCACAAAGCCCATCCACTGAACCTCAATATTCCTTCTCTAACATTGTATCCCCAACACAATTCTGAATATTTCTTGGCTCTGTTGAAGCTCAAGGGGGTTTTGTTCTTTTAGGACTGGAATCACGGCAGAGTTTGATAACGTGGGGGATTACAGGAGGCAGCACCGTCCCTGATGACTCTCCATTTTTGTAGAACAGATCCAAATATAAAGATACAAAACCACCTGAGGATAAAGGAAACAATCCATCATACTAATGAAAAAAAAAGAAGAAATCGGTCGTGGTTATTTAAAATACCATTGCTTAACTGTAAACAAGCATCTGTAGTCTTGCTACGTTAAAGCAGTATGATAGGTATCACTCCTGAGAGCCTTGAGAATCAGACCAAAAATCTTTTGATAAGTCATTTGATAAGTCGTTTGCATTAATATGGGTTTGAATTAAAGTCGTTTCCAGCCTTTGAGCATGTAAAATTTAATGTTCATTCAAGACATTATAATTGAAAATCACACTTCATCACCTCGTGAAATACTGTACATCTACTCCAGAAATTCAGGATTAGTGTGTTGCCCCTTTTTCTGGATGTAATTTTTGTAAGACTTCTTCGTTTTAGAGATGTCATGGTTGCAAACTCACCTTTTCGGGTACATCATTGTGTAAAAAAATTATTATGTGGCACAGATTTGAAGGGCATGGCCGAGTCATGATTTCTCTCCACTGTTATGTGATCATTATTCTTAACGTTTAGCATGAGAAAGTGTAAAGAATCCAGAATAACCTACCCTTAACTCTGCAACAAGATTTGAAAACTATTGAGCCTCAAACTGTCTTCAGATACATTTGCTGATTTTTTGGCAATTGACAATTATCCATTTGTCCTTCCGGTACACCTTAATCATGCTTGTGGTATGTATACTCATAGTATATTTTCCATGACTGTCTTTCTTTTTGCCAAACCTCCAAACTTCCGCTCAACTCTGCAGCAAATATTTAAACAGTTACCCAAATCACAACTACAGGGTGCTTAGAGAAGAGTCATATCCTGTCTCCTGCAACTAAGCAGCTTTTCTGTGGCAGTCAGGGATTAAGCAGCACGCTTTAGGCCATTTCAACATATGATTTCTTTGGTTATTACTCAGTGAGCAGGGAGCGCATTAGTCATTTACTTCGCTGACTAGTCTGGGAATTTGAACTGGCAACCCTCCAGGATCCTGCTAATTTATCTAGACTGTATTTGCCACTCAGAAGTACAAACACACACATCAAGGGAGCCCTATAGGATTTGGTACGAAAGCTCAACTTCATATCAATCTTTACTGTATAGCTAAAAGCCTGGCAATGTTGGGCTCCTTTTCAAATGGCAGATCAGTCAGATGTTCCTCTATTTTGGACCAAATTGACTTGACCACAAGTGTCAGACTGGGTTGGTTACTTTGGATTTGCGAGAGATTCTGGAGATCAAGCTCAAGTTCTCATTGTGCCAAACCAGTTGGTATGTTTTAGATGCCTATAGCATCAGTTACGGATAAAATAAATATTGTTTTGCTTCACTGAAATAGAATCAAACACAACACTCAATGTTTTTCTTAGTGGCAACCAAGAAGATGTACCTTGCTGTAGTAGTGTGTGTTGGATTCATGAGGGTTCTCCTTGAGTATTTGACTGGTTGATGTGTAAATGTGAAAGATGGCCCAGATGATCCAAATAGCTGCAAGATATTAGTTTTCTTTCCCCTACGTGCCTAAATAATCACCAGGATTCTGGCATCATTATTTTCATCCTCTCTAATATCCCTAACAAGCAGAGGGTGGAGCCTATGAATTTTACTGTTAAGTGTCTATCTGAATGTGTCCAAAAGTGGGCATGACTTGCATCCAATAATAATAATAATTCATTTTATTTATGGCTGCCTTTCGCGACACTCAAGGCCACTGTACAAAGTATAGCACAGTACCGTATAGTAATAGGATAATTAGCGGTAATGCCTTTATATGTGTTGAGTCTGAAACAGAGCACTTTTACCATGTTATGACGGCATGGCGCAGTAACTTAAATAATAAATGATGCGGTTGGATACACACAAAAAATCAGCCCTACGGAGCACTTGATCAGAAACACTACAGATTTGGAAAGAGAAATGACAGGAAACTAGAATGACGATGAAATCATGAAAGTCTCTGCACATTAGTGACACTTATGTAATCTGAACATTAAGTACTCCAAACTATTTTTTAACAAAGCCACTGTAGAACTGTTACCTAAGCATCTATCCTCATTAGGTAAGGTAGGTTTTTTATTGTGCGCAAGATGGTAATGTTGCTTCCTGTGAGTTTATAACTAGGGATGCTGGGATCCAACTTTTTCACTTGCGATCCGATACCGATACCACAGCCCTAGTACCGATCCGATACCAGCGCATATTTCTATCTCTCTGTTCTGACCAATAGGTTCACTTTTTTTAGTGCTTATTTTGTAGTGTGGAATAATAGAAAAGGCTTGATAAAGTGACATTAATCAGAATGAGAATAACATACTTCCTGAGATGAATAGTCCACTACAGTAAGTTATTATGACAAAACTTGAGCCATTTATTAGATATTCAATTTCTTTTTACATAAAATAGGCAGTAGCATTAAATAAAATAAACAACATCTCAACATGAAAAAGCCAATATAAAAATATCAAGCAAATTTAAAAACAAATTTACTAAAAGTACAGTAGGCTTTGTTTGACATCTGTTATCATAAATAAGTCATGACGTCCAAAGTCAGATAAATTCTACTGCCTTTGGCAACCTGTGCTGCTGTGTGGTGAAAACAGAACTAGGCATAACGTAGCGAGGCTCCAGGTGTTGAATTAAGCGTTGAAATCCCACATTACTCACTACTGACAGGGCTGGTCATCAAGCACAATAAACTGCGCAATCTTTTCTGTAATTGCGTTTCCCTTCTTGCTGTCTCGTTGGAGTTGTTCACGCTTTTCAAATGTTTGTAACAACGTTGGTTGTTTGAGGGAGCCGCCGGAGTGCTGTTTGTTTGTCAACGAGCTCTGCAGGAACTCTGCACGCTCGTTCGTGTGATATTTCTTCAAGTGTTTTATGAGGTTTGTTGTGTTAAACCGACCTGCAGCGGCAGCACCGCATGAGACTTGTGCTTCACACGTTTTGCACTCTGCCTTTCCAGTTTTTTCATCCTCTACTTTATTAAAGTATTGCCACACCGCTGACATTTTATGCTCTCTCTCTCGCACGGTTGTTGTTATTGTCACTACCTGATGTGAGTCGCTACCCGATTTGAGTCACGCATGCGCAGTTGCGTCCAACAACAGGGAATGTTATGCTATATAAGGGTATTGATGCAAAAAATCTTTATATTATTTTTGGCAAAAAATATTTATATTATTTTTAGCAAGCATAGCAAAGCATGATAGCCAAATTACTATTAGATGTAATTACTCATAGAACGAGTAATCTTCCATTTGTCAGCTTTTCCCAAACTAGGATGAAACTTCCGGATTCCATGTAGGCATGGAGATGATGGAAAACATTAAAGTCGCTCATTTTAAATCAATAATCGGGTAATGACAACACTACTTCTCCACTGAAATGCACATGTTGGACGCGACTGCGCATGCGTGACTCAAATCGGGTAGCGGACTCACATCAGGTAGTGACAGTTATCACGTGGGCTCCCCCTTCCCATCTCCTTTCTTCCTCATGTGTGAGAAGCAAGTGCTGGATTGAAAAGCTGGAGCGGACTTTTTGAATAGAGTGCTAGTATCGCAGTTTTCCCCTGCAGTGCGATGCGATCCAATCCTTGTTTTTTGGCTGGATCGCAGCATATTTTCGATCCGCGGATCGGATCGCAACATCCCTATTCATAACCTCTAAATTTAACTCATCAGTCAGAGATCCCAGTCGCTAATAAACTTCCGTTGAAAATATTTGAACTCTTGAAAAGCTGCATGTTCAAGGGAGCAATGTATAAGATTGTAGGTTTAAAAAAAATCCCCCAAATAACCTAGAAACAGCAGGAGAATGAGAAAAAAATAAGTGCAGTCATGTCACGAAAATGATGATTGTTTTTAGGCTGCTGAGATATCTACCGGCTTAGCGTGCTAAATAAATTGATTCAGTCCATCCGCTCTCATAATACCAGTTTCTGCCATGTGTGGCGGTAGCGAGCAACATAGCGGCCTCAGTACAACATGATGTCACAAAGAAGTTCCCTGGTTTGTGGGCGTACTTAACTTGTTGTCAGCAGCCCCCGAATCTCGCACTCAGAAGGCACGCCGATTTTTTCCAGTGGCCAGCCGCGGTACTGCAACAAAAAATCCCATGGGGCCCAGAAAGCTTTTTTCCCATAGACCACAATAGTAAAAGAGAAGCCTCTAAAACTGTTCACAGGACACCTCCAGCTGTAATCACCGGCAATTACTAATCTTTGTATTCTATATTTTTAAGTCATGGACTTTATATCCGTCAAAAATGTTTTATAACGGCCAGAAAAGTCAAAGAAAAGTCTCTTTCTGGGCGTGACATCACGGCTGACGTCACAGCCGTGTCCGTGCATTCCACGGATGTATTATATTAATATATATTATGTAATTATATTATATTAATACATTAATAATATATGTAATACTATACATGTAATAATATACATTAATTAATATATTAATACATATTATATTAATATTCGCATCATTGCCCCGGGGCATGATGGGAGGTGACTCAACTGCGCATGCTCTATGGGCCCCTTAACGCGGAAGTAAACCAAGAAGTCAGGAACTTTTTCAGCGTATGCGCTGAGTGAGCAAATTGCATGGAAATGAATGGGCGGCCATTTTCGATGTCCCATCCAGTTTTTATTAATAGATCCATGGTTGTCAGTCATGTAGGTACCGCCCCCAAGTTACCATTTAGGCCAGGTAAACAGAAACAGTAAAGATGGCTAACGGTCTCAGGAAAAGAAAAGCTTGAGAAAATGAAGATGATTTTAGAAATAATGGCGAGAAGAATGTAACAGGGAAAAATAATTGCTCTCTCAGTTAAATACAGTATTTCACATCTTTTTTGATGGCAGATCTGTGTTTTGATTCTCATATTTTGGGTTTTGAGTTGCAATACATTTGGTGTTAAATTAACACCATGGATAGAGGAGGGACTGTGCAGTCTCTCATTTCTTACACAAGGGTAGACCAACTCACTTTGCGCGGCTATACTCCCACCATTGTACTTGGAGTATGGTGTATAAAATATATTTTTGGCTTCACATTACACGTCGCTCCTTTAAGCCCATGTTCACACTTTCAGTCTGAATCGTATCTTCAATTTTGCAATTTCGTTGTGTCGGGACACTGGCTCAATGACAAATAAAGCTATTTCAATTTACATCATGTATTGCAAGAGATCAGATATTATGTCAGACTGGATTTGAACTGGCAGTGTGCATTGCCTAAAACTCTCCTTGGGACTGATATATAGTAGTAAAACAGCAAATCGTTCACTGTTAACTTCTGTCCATCCACCCGCCTCTCTCACTTGGTAATGAAAAGAATAACAACAACCCATGGGTACAAATTAATCGTTCCCATTACTTGGAGTAGACGGGTTACCCACATTGGTTCATTCATGAATGACACATCTAATCGTTCATCTTGGTTTGTCATTACTAACAGCACAAGATAACTATAGATCATCAAATACTCTAATGTGTTTTTGAGTCAACGAGATGCCTTTGAGAGGCTTTGTTTTTCCCCCTCCAAAACCACACACAAGCAAACAGTTGTAGACATCATCATGCAGTGAGCCCAACACAAACAGGCAAACAAACATGGCTGAAACAGACTTGAGGTGGCAGATACTGACACTGAACCGAGGGAAATGCAAGCATTGTGCAGAGGGGATAGCTTCATGAACACAACATGAGGGGAGAATATATGAATTCAAAGAGCTGTACCTCTCAGCTTACAGACATACATCACCTCACTGAGGCCTCCTGCAGATGTACACCCACAGCAAACAAGACAATACACACAAAAAAGGAAATTTTGGTTTGTTGCAGCCTGGAAAAGAGTAATACATGTGGAAAGCTGTCTTTGGAAACCCTCAGCAGGATGGATGTGTGGCAGCTTAAGGTCTGGTGATCCATCTTCTACTGTCGAGACTTATAAATGCCTGAAACCTGACAGGAAGGACAGCTTCTGGATATAAACTATGCCCATGTAAGACAAGAATAATATGCAGAAGTAAAACTAATAGTGCAAAGCAATCTCACACAAACAAAATCACATTTACAGTAAATATATACGCAACAAAAAATAAAAAAACAACAGACAGTTTGCAGGCTGTTTTTACTTTAAAAACCACACACTTTCCGACAAATAGATAAGAATAATCAGTTTGCTAAGCCTAACTGCTCGTGGTTTACAAAACAACTATTTGCCCTCTGTCAACCAGTGTGAATATTACTTCTTTATTCTCAACCAGAGAAGCTGAAGAAAACGTATCTGTCCTCATTTTCTTTTAAAAGACACAGTTGAGACAGATCATCCAAAGCCACTAGCCTTTTTCAAATGATGCCATTGTGACCAGAAAAGCTGATGGAAACTAAAGAAGTGGGACGAGTTAAAGAGAAATAATAACGCAGTCTCCCCAGTCCATGCCCTCAAAGTGCCAACGCGGTGACCTAGTTATCTCATCACTTTCATTACAATGTCAGTGTGATGGAGGTTGTCCTTCAGAGTCTAAAGTGTCTGATGGGGGAGGCTTCAAAATGATTTTCAAAATCATTTATCAAACTCCATCTCTGTGTGGAGTGATCTCTATTGTGTTCCTATTCAGCGCCGTATAGCTGAAAGAACCGATTTGTTCTACGGCCAGAAAAGTCACAAACATTAAATGCAAACAAGACTTATAAATTAATAAAGCTCCCACTGTACCATGATTATTTTAGAGACTTCCAGTATTCTTTCATAAGAAACCTGTCTTTGAGTCTCATATTTAAATGTAAGTATCACAAAGAATGAAACTATAGTTTAATGTCTTCAATTGTGTCTATATAATAATGTCAACAATGGAATATCCATCCATTACCCCGGTGCGCACATGCATGTTTTTTCTTTATATTTTCTTTATATTAATTATTGCAAAATTGTATGCACATGCCTGATTTCTACTCCAGTTTACAAACCATGAATGCATGACCCATCCCTTAAAGACATTGAAGCACAACTCAATAAACAATGCATTGAAAGCAAAAGACAATTCTGAGTGAAATAAATACAAAGCCTTAAACGTGATTTGTTGTTCCATGTAGAAGCTACACACGTAGCCTAGAAACCTATGTTGTTACTGTTTTGCAAACACCACCACCACCATAGACACAAGGCATCTTTTCTGCTTTTTCTGCTGCTTGCATTGCGGGTGTGTGTGTTTGCAATTTGTGTGGGTGAGACTTGGTAGGATGCTATTTGGGCAACATGCAGATGTGTGTTGGAAGTATATGGTCAATAGCTCCTTTGCCACATCTGTTTCCAAACCGGACCGTTCACCCCGACCCCTTCACCATTTGCATGCATGCTGATAGCCAGGTGATCTTTCTCCTCTCTTCATATCACATTGTTCCCTGCAATTTATTTTCAGCTCCAGCTCTGTGGGTGTTCTTTCCATCCATTATTTTCTTCCTACCACTTTGTGGACACACTTGGTTTCCTAAGTTTCCACCTATGTAGGCCCTATTTTTACATTCTGTTTCAGTGTGCAATTATTTTAGGGGTGTCCAAAATGCAGCAGAAAGGCAATTGCAATCTACATGTACAAGTCCATAAGAACATAGCAAAGTTGCAAGTTCCTTTAAATAAAGTGATGTTACCTTAAAACTAAATGAGGTTTTCCTTTGGTCATAATTAACCCTCCACCAAGTTACATAACACTGACGTTGGTAATTTTGACAAATTTTGGCACTGAACAAGTGTTACTGAAAACCCTCCTTCCTCCTTCAGCTCGTGCCTTGGCGAAGGAATAAACATTTGATTAACAAACTCACAATGCAGTTTCTCTGCAGACCAACAGACAGTCCATCTGCCAGCAACAACTGTCAAATTGTGTGTTGGTTCACTGAATTTTAGCAGTACAAATTTAAAAGTGATGTATATAAAAGTATGAAAGGAAACAATAGTAAATGACCACTATTTTGTATATATTTGAATGTTTATTGAGGTTGTTTTCAATGAACTCTGTGCAATTCACTCTGTCCAATCATCCACAAGGTCTATTCCGGAGAAAAAGAAATTAGTAAATGTTCTTTCTGCTTTTCAGTCATCTCTTTCATCTGTGATATTTGCCCAGAAAACCTACATAATTCATGATTTAATCTGCAGCACACAAACATATGTGGCTATTTATGAATTTCTGTTCAAGTTATTTTCCTGCAGCAGCTTTGCTTGAGTTAAACTTTCAAGGTTTACAGTTTAAAGCTTATCATACTCTTTTCAGGTGGACGGTGGAAGGAGCCAATAAAGTGCAAAGGTGAACTATGAATGCATCGAAAACATTACAATTGGCATGGCTCATAACCAAGGCGCACCTCCTCACCCCCATCCAACACCACCAACCATCCACCCTCCAGTCTCAGACATGAATCCTTTAAAGCACGTTGAGTGTGAAACAAACCAGATGGCTTAGTATGTTGTGATCGGATGGTGTGGTTATGTAAATCATCATCGTTATACAACGCATCATTGGCACAGAAGAGCACCACAATCCATCAGAGCACTCAGTCAGGAACACAGCAAATTTGGAAAAAAGAGGTGGCAGGAAATTACAGCATCAGTGAACTGACTGAACAAAAGGACAACATTCCAAAAAGGAGGAACGACAGGAGCAAATCCCAAGTGAGGAATTAACTGAAGTCACTAAAATAGTAGACATTTATTACATCAATTATCCTCTTTGCTGAAGTAGCAGTATGCAGGAGAGCTGGTCAAATGGTACTGTATGTGCACTTCCATATGGTGCATTGACTGGTCAATAAGTTCTGCAGCTTTTGTGAACGATTTAGGTTTGAAATCGAGAATGGAAGACACAGGTGACAGGTTCTAATACATCCTGTTGTTTAAATAATGGTCAATAATGCCATTCAGTGGTCTGAACTGTCATATTTGCTCCCTCACACTGTTTTGCAAACTTTCAAATAAATATGATTTGCGTCTGAAAACAGTTTCAGATTGTAGATTGCAATCAAACCTGGTTACCACTTTTCTTGCAAACCGTCCTGTTTACTAGGTTGTTTGTTGCATAAATAATCTGCTGTGATCGTCAGATGAGAAGTGAAAAAAATTAAACTTGTTCAGGAAAAGTTGTCACACATTCAATACTCATCAATATTTGCATTATAAGTCTCCATGAAAAGATATGCACAGTGTGCTTTTAGAGCAGTGTTCTTCAACCCTATTTGAGATGTTTCTCTTATCCAACACGCCTGATGAGATCACCATCAGCTTGTCATCAAGGTGTACACAAGTCAGCCAATGGGCCGCTACTTTTAGCTAGGGCTGCAACTAACGACTATTTTAATAGTCGACTAGTCACCGACTATTGAAACGATTAGTCGACTAATCGGATAATTAGTAATTTTTTTTAAATTTAGTATGAGGTTGCATTAATTATGTGGCAAATGATAATAAACACAAGAAAGATGGCACTAGAGCCCTGCTGTAGCGGGACTGTTTTCTACATCCTGCTCCCGCAGAATTTCTGACCATTACCGCCCGCAACGTGTGTTATACTCCCGCCCCTCCCGCAAAACTCATGCCCGCACGGCGCACAATAAAGATGCATTGTTTTAGTGTCTTCTCCCGTCCCGCAAGAGAGAAGTCCAGACAAATCTATCTGATTTAATGTTAACATGATCATTGTGGAGTTTGATGGATAATTGACAGTTCATAGGCACCTGACTGAAAGTTAGACGCAAATCCATAATTGTCATCAGCGCACAAGCCTTTTTTCGCCTTTCGCGCTGCATCAATTATGTGATTGAGGTTATAGCAACGAGAGTAGCTGTGAGTGGCTCAAATAATACTAATAAATAACATGAAATAAACAAAGTTTAGAATGAAACGAATTAATTTAACAAATGAATCGCTTGGCCATTACATTGGAGGGAGAGAATGCTGCTGACCGACTGCGGTCCCCTCTCTCTTCCAAGATGCGCCACAGACACTAAGGCTACGTTCACACTGCAGTTCCCAAGTGACCCAATTCCGATTTTTTGCTCATATGTGACTCAGATCCGATTTGTTTATGACAGTGTGAACAGCACAAGTCACATGGAATCTGATCTTTTCAAATCAGATTCAGGTCGCTTCCATATGTGGTTCTAAATCGGATACAGGTCTGATGTTTTGCAATGCGACCTCAGTGTGAACAGCCAGGTCGGAATTAATGCGACTTTGACGTCACACGCAGAGCCCCGAGCCGCGGGGGAGACACGGGAGACGGCGGGGGTCGCTCCGGGCCGCCTCCGCCTCTCCTCCTCCCCTCCCCACCGCCTACCTCTTCATACGACCTCAGATCAGACGAGACAACCTGCTGAATTTAAGCATATTACTAAATAAAGAAGCTAAGGATTCAAATCAGCCAAGCGGTTGTGGTCGCATAACCTGCCCGTTTTACAACGAGCTGGACCGTGTGTTAGGTGATAAACCCAGCTGAACGCCGGAGAGCAGAGCTGACACTCCGGGGAGCGGAGCTACAGCCCTGCTGTAGCGGGACTGTTTTCTTCATCCCGCTCCCGCTGTATTTCTGACCATTACCGCCCGCACCCGCAACGTGTGTTCCACTCCCGCCCGCGCCCGCAGTGTTTACATCCACTCCCGCCCGCTCCCGCCCGCTCCCGCCCGCTCCCGCCCGCTCCCGCCCGCTCCCGCAAAACTCTGAGAATTCATGTCCGCATAATGATAGAGATGCAAGAGAAACGTCCTTGACAAATCCATCTGATTTAATGTTAACATGATAATTGTGGAGCTTGATGGATAATTGGCAGTTCATAGGCACCTGTTGGATGCAAATCCATCATTGTCATCATCACACGCCTCTGCGCATGCGGGTCAGTTCAGGGCCGCGATGCATTCACACTCGAGTCGGATATAGGACACATTTTAAAAGATAATGTGAACAGCCACACAAAAAAATCGGATATGGGAAAAAATCGGAATTGAGCATTAAGGACTGCAGTGCGAACGTAGCCTAAAAAAGCAGTTTCTCCAAATATCTGACTTAATTTAATACTTTGTCAGTTAAAGCTTTCTTTTAAAGCCAAAATACGCTTAATGTCTTACCAAGGCGAGTCCGTTTCATTCAACACTCCGACGTGCTTTCTCTTCAAATGCATTACCGACGTGCTCCCGTGAAAAGCAACGTCGGCTTTGCAAACCTTGCAAGTCATCTTTTTAATCACCATATCGAGGCTAAAATGCTCCCAAACTTTTTATTTTATTTTTTATCAAAGTTTTATTACCCGCAGCTGCGCTCAGAGCATGCATGCGCGACTCGACAGAGATTGTATTGAAGTGAGACACCTCACTCCATTGGAAAAACACGTCTGGCGACAATTGTCGACAATGGAATTCATTGTCGACAGTTTTGATTATCGATTTTTGTCGACAACGTCGACGATTCGTTGCAGCCCTACTTTTAGCCTGTTCTAAAAGAGCAACATCTAAAACGTGCAGGACAGTGAGCCCGCAAGAACTGGGTTCAAGAACACTGTTTTAGGAGTACATACTATACATCCAAGTTTCACACAAGAACCTGAATGAACTCCACACTAAACCAGCAGGCTAAGATGCTTTGTAAGGTTGGGTCCTGGTCCACTTTGAAAGACACCAAATTTGTTAATTAGCTCCTTTTGTTTATCCAATTTATTTTTGTTCCTCTCCACATTCCTTTGCTTTGTCTTTTAAGTGTCTGTTCAGTGTTAAAAGAGAATCTGTGAATCAGTCGGTAGGACAACCCAAAGTTTGGTGGTTCAATCTGTGTAGACTCAGATCTAGGCGACATTTTAGCCACGATTAAAGTTTTGCTCTGCGTGAACTGTATTAGCACAGGGTCTGCCTGTGTGTAAAGCTCATGCATGAGATCTCTTCTTTCTGTGATTGCTCCAATTACAAAAAGAGCAAGTTTATAGGTCTTGAATCATTTCATCGAGGTCTTGAATCAAAATAAGTCATGTCACACACATCCAAACATATTGTGCATAATTCCACGGTGAGATGAAATCTGCAAGCTGTGCACACAGAAGCCATCACACTGAATATTGCATTGACAGACATTGGAGAGACTGATGTGTCAAAGCGGAAGGCACAAAATGGCAAGAAAGTGGATAAGATAAAGAGGATTAGTGGACAACATGTGCTTCAAGCGAGCACCCTACTGTAATTCTACACATTAGTGTCTTGCCTTGTTTGTAATGAGACTCATAATGCTTGCTATACTGAAGAGGGAGGGCAGACATTACTGCACTAGAAGTAAAGGCCAAGCTCTCACCCCTCCATTGGCCAATTTAATTACTGCAATCAGAACAAGAATTATTGAAAATGACTTCAGTTACTCCAAAGGGCTTCTACATACATTAAGAAACATGGCTGTAAAAAGCTCCGAAGGGCCAACTTGTTTAATAATGACCTTATTCAAGGGTTTTATTTCCCTATACTTGTTTTAAATTCACCGAGATATGACCGCTCCTCTGAGACAAAAAACACCGTGGGGTGTAGACTTTACCATTTTTGTTGCAGTTATTATGAGGCCCAAATCCTCTTTCACTGCAAATACAATAGCAGCCAAAAAGCATACAATTCAAAAAACATTGACGGCACAATGTATTAAAAGGACATTTGCATTTATCTGACAGCCATCTTTCCCTGAACAGCCACAATTATAGCCTGAACCCTTCTGGAATAATAACTGACAGAAACAGAATCACAGCACGAAGGATTATTCAGATGTCAGAAAAAAAAAAACATTAATTGAAATTGTTGAGGTGTGTACAGCTGACCATTTGTTACACCCTGTGAGTATTGTTTCAGCGAGCTTTTATTCATTCATGCGTGGATTTCAAAACTTGACAATTTCCTGAGATCATAATTGAATATCTGTGGATTGTTTTAAACCAAGATAACAGAGATACGGTGTTAAAACACCTACTTCAATCATGTCTTTGCACCCTTGATCGAATTATTACTGGAAGGGGTCAGCCAGCTGATTGTAACCTCCTGCCCCTCTTCCATAAGGAAGTTTCTCTTTTGAAAGAGGTTTTACAGCATTGTGCCACCCACTTCCCAAACAGCAGCAGTTACAGCATGATGTTGGCAGGTGGAGATAAAGCTGGATAATTCAACTATGATCTGCGTCTCATTGTGCCTAGCACGTTATGCTTGGATTGAACAGCCTTATGACCACAAACTGTAGCATCAACACAGTATCGTAACAGTTCATACACATCAATTTTCAGCAATCATGTTATAAAATGAAAGGGCTGCTTGGACAAAAGGAAAAAAAAACAGATGAATAAATGTTTCTTCACAACTTATGAGCTTTTCCAGATGTTGCAGCAATCTGTCTGCACAAGTTATGTACCATCTGGGAATCCATATGATTCCACATTGATGGATTATAAAGGTTCCTGTACTGGACATGGCCTTGCTCAATCAATCATGCCTCCAATTTTTATTTTTTACAAATGTGTTAGCTTACAAAACGTGAGAGGCATGTGTGGAAACAAACCCATGGCTACGTTTGGTTCTCTTTTCAATAGAATAAAAGCCTAATTTCCACTTTCATTATTAGCCACAAATAGCTATCCACAGAAGATAATTATTTGCATATAAAAACAGTCTCTCCAACCACAGCTAAAGAGACACGACAGTGAAGGCGAAAGCAAAGTGAATGTGTAATTTAGACACTCTCCAGTGAAGCAGAGAAAAGGAAAATGCTTTAATTGGTGTCAGATCTGGAGTCAGGATCCAAACAAAGAGCGTAAGGGTGCAGCAGACCCAGCTCTTCAACAGCTAAAGAACAGCAGCCCTTGGAAAAGAATAACAGCGTGAACTCCTAGCAGAAAATCTGAATAATCTTCAAATATTTTCTCTGTTATTGAACACGTATTACCAAGGTCCTCCAAAAGAATAAATAAATCAGAACTGCCATCCTTTCACACCATCATTTTGCAAGCCTGCACCCACAACTGAACAATATCTGGATGAAAAGAAAACTTTCCACCTCCAAATCCTCCGTTTTGGAAGTGACAAAAATGTGTACGCTCACGCATTGTGAAGATTGTATTTTTAAAAACATGTTATTTTATAAATATCCGCTCGTGTTCAGAAAAATACATATTTATGGGTTTTGTGTTTTGGAATCTGTCCCCTGCCGCAGCAGGAGTGGTGAAATTGCCCCCCCCCCCCCAACGTAACCAGCTGCATGGTGCTGGTTCTAGTTAGTTGTTGGGCTGCTCTAATGATCTGCAAACAAACAAATGCAACCTAGATGCTCATTCACAGGTAGACAGCTTGGTGGTGTGGTGGTTAAAGAGCTAAAACATTCTCTACGCTCTTATTCTAATTTCTGATTAAGTTTATGCTCTTCTATTGAACATGCATTATTCTACAGCACCAAAATGTTAATGATATGCTTCTTTCCTTTAAAAAAAAAACTGAAAGTATCAAGATCAGCAGGTGTGATCAAGTTTAAGCTTTGAACAGACTGACACATCCTTGTAATTACATTAAATCAAATGAAAATAGGGTCTCAAGATAAGCATATTTAATATAAGTTTAAAATACAATACAGAAGTCAGTCCTTCTGTTCAAACTTGACTTAATGGAAGTTCCGGACAAAAAAAAGTCAAAGTTTATCTTCAGTTAATAAGGCTTCAGTAGTCTGATGAAGTGAGCTCAAGTTTTTCAAGGGGGTTGAGCATTTAGAAAAACTTTCCTTCTTAATGTTAGTGGTCCTTTTATTTAAGTTCAAATAAGAAATAAGAAGATTTGCACCCAAAAACAGAAGAATCCACTTGATCTTATTAATTCCGACTAGTGACTCATTAGATGCATTTGGAATGCAATTTTGTATGGATGTACGCAATACTGGAGTATTTTCTTCCATCTCTGAAAGCATATAAAGCATAGAAGGGAATTTTTAATTCCCTGTATGAACAAGTGGAAAAAGAAAAACTCTTTCTATATACATCTGAACATACAACTTGTTAAACTGTGAGCCAGTCCTTTAGCCGTCGGCCACCGATGGCCTTCCCAAATCTTTACTACTCAATAACAACGCTGCGTCGCTAAGCAGAGGTGCTGCATCCATGTTAGAGGCCAGGTAGCTGCGTCAGCAGATCAGATGTCCATTTAACCTTCCATCGACTGAGCCCAGCATGAAAACGCAGAAATACCTCGACAACATTCAGTGCATGGGCTTCTTACCAGTTTTTACCCACTCGTCAGGTGAAATAAACAACGAAAGATAGTAAGTCCTAAAGTTTCAGCTTTGAAAGAGGCTGAGAAACTATGTAGATTTAATACTACTTGAGCATCTATGTCATTAATATTTTATTTTCTGCTGCAGCACAAATAAACACATGCGCCCAGGGGAGATTTAACATAACATTAGTTATTCATAAACTCATTTTGTCCAAGTGCTTTTGTTTGAATAAGAAGATAAACCTGATCTTTATGATGCTAGGTATGTGCCTGTGTCTGAGGTTTTTTTTTTTTTTTTTGTTTTCTAGGGTCAAGTAGTAAAACTGATAATAATCTTTTTTTTTTTTTAAACAACTGGGGTCAATCAGCACCTGCATTTAGATGTGTGGAAAACAACTGAAAGTATTGGAGAAAGTGAGGATCAGCTCTAAGCTCTAATAACTGATATAATGCACCATCATCCATCTCCATCTGCAGTAAGTGACAAAAACCAGTATAAGGTTTGAATTAAACGTGGTGATGCAACACATCCGCCGAGTCATGCTTCCTAACAGTATGTACAGAATGAGTGCATGTCAGTCTTGATGAATGTGTGTCCACAAGTGTGTGTGTTTCCATGTGTGGCAAACACACCTGACAGATGAGAAAGGCTCGGAGCTCGCCGAGGACCAATTTCCCCAGTCTGTTCTGAAGGCCTGTTCATTACTACGAGCAAGAGGGAACAATACTCCGCAGCTCGCCAGCTTCATTTGCTGCCATTTTCTCTCATTCCCTCCCTCACTCCTCTTGAAATGCGGCGTACCACAGCGACTTCCCACAGTGCACCACGCCGCACGCCTGTGAAGCCCAGATTGGTTGCATCGGGCTCTTTCAAGGTTTCAGAGCCGTTTGCTGGCTGCACAGTGTTTTCTCTCGTCCTTCATTTTTCATCTGTCACTTTTCTGAGAGTCCAAATAAACCAGACATTTTGGTTTCTGCTTTCGTCAACTTTTCTTTTTTCTCACGGTGTTGCATGTGGGTACAGTTAAAGGGAGGTGAGTGAAAAAACAAAAGGAAAACAAAAAAGGAACTAAAGCCTACGCTTAAAGGGTACTTATATGCTCAAATACCAGCAAAAGTAACTTGAGCAATGCAAACTGTTTTGTTAGGAATAAACAATGAGTTTTTATCTCGAGATGAGCCTAAACAAATCTTGACAGTGCCCGTTAGCCAGTGAGAAGCCATGCAGTAAAGCAGAAAACACAACTAGATTTCCACGTAGGAACAAGGCTAGAATTAGATGACGGATGTACAGCGAGGATACTATATCAAACCAATGCACGCGCCATATGACGGATCAGTGCGGAAAATGAGATCTCGTTCCACATTTCTTGCAACACTTATTCTTTGCGTGTGGGAATGCAGACAAAATAGAACCATCAGAAGGAAATTGATACTTTGCATGAATCAGTTTTACAAGCAGCTCACAGATGAATATGCTTGCGGCAGTGTGCCGAATAAATTAGGCTCGTCGTGGCCCCCATACTGAAGGGGGTGCTGAATTCCATATGGAGTCACGGCCCAAACCTGTGACGGGTTGTTTCTTTTGAGTCTGGAAGTAGAGAGTGTTCACAAAGTGTGGCTTTTCTCTGTGGAGCCAAACACTTCCTTCAACTATTTGATTTGAATGGTGAATATGGATGATGTTTGGGAATTAGTCTGCACTACAAACAAACACGTTTGAAACTGAAATGCTGAATAAGGAGCTTGTTTCTTCAAACTGCTTTGATACCTTTTGTGTCAAAGGTATCAAAGCCAAGGAGTTTTCAATGCTAATGCAGAATAAATACACTGCATATTACATTTAAATGCACACCAATGAAAAGCTAAAAGTAGATATCCACTGTTCTTTGTTTTTATCTTTTTAGCGTTTGAGCCTCTACATGCATGTCTTGTATGTAGCACAAACCTTCAAGATCTCAAGCAAATTATCAGCTTCATGTCCTGAGTGGATGTCCACGAAGGAGACAGGACTTATTTTCACCATTCTTGCAAATTACAGTCATTGTGTTGAATGGCAGTTATGGGGAGCTAATACACATCGAACGAATTAGTATGCCCCTGAAGCTCTCAGTGCACTTTGTCAGGAGGAGTGATGTAAGAAGGGATAAATATTGCAGTTTCCCTCCCGACCTGAGGCTCAACTTGCCCTGCGCAGCAACACACTGCCCCCTCTGGGTTGGTAATGGAGCATTTTTCAAAATGATTTATCTAGATTGCAATGATCTTGGAGCATCAAAGGACCCAGGTTCTCCACTGAAAAGAGCATTTTATAGCACAGTAGGCGGTCCTCTTGTGACAGACCAATTGATTTTTACACTGGCTACATGGGTTCAATGAAACCTGGAGACTCAAGTTGAAGACAAAAATAAGTGATAAAAAGCAACAAGACATTGATTCATTTCTTCTAGCTACAGTAGGTCCGCATATTATTAGTAGCTTTGACTTCTTTTCTGCCTTAAAACCTTACATCTTCAACTAAAAATGTATTTTTAAAAAACAGTGATACAAATTTTGTTTTTTTGCAAGCTTTATTCCAAGAGTTAATACTGACAGTTTTTTAAAGCTTGTGCAATTCCCTCTGGCATTCTGGATAGCTATTTTTAAACAAAATCAATCAGCGTTGACTGGCGATCCAACCTTGCTGTATTTGTGCACTGAATTGGTCAAAATTTGTCATTTGCAGCTTGCCCACCAGCACCCTGTGGATTGAGTTGAGTTTATTAATGGTATTCTGGGGAGTTTCATGACCATGAATCCAAATTACAATATCATGATCTTTTTATCACTCTTTTCTCTCCTCCTGTGATTCACCTTCATGCTGGAGAATACTATATTGGGAGAAGTTGGTCTTGGGGGACATTTTAATAGCATTGTCACTGTGTCGAGAAAGAACAGCAAGTGAATTCACTTCATTAGATTAGAAGAAACACAAATTATCCAAAATATATATGCGATACAAGAGGAATCACGTTTGTCTTCTGCAGACAACTGATTTTTCTTATTTTCCAAAAACTGTAAAAGGGGGGTTTTCATTGAGGAAAAAGTAGCTTTGCACCAGTCTCAGGTTGTCCAACTTTTGTATTACTTTTTTTCCTGTGGTGACTGTTAATAATCAGATTAATGTAACATGTTTTACTTTACAAATGCAGTAGAATGTGTTTTTACCCCATCTGCAAAATAAAAGATATCAAAACCCCATCAATAATTCTGTAATCCCTCTTTATAAACAAATGTAAGTGGATATTTTAACCTGAGAACATCCCCCAGAACTTCCACTCCTCCATAACCTCATCCAGCTCTCACCAGGGAAAACCAAAGTGTTCCTAAACCAACTGAGCGATATAATCCCCAATCCAAGGTCCGGCCTGGAGCTTTCTTCAACAGGACATGTTTGAAACAACTTTCCTGGAAAGTGTCTATTTTATCTGGCTCCTTTCATGTCCAAGTCCCTCCTGGATGACTGAACTTCTTACTCCATCTCTAAAGGTTTGAAGAAAGCTTGCTTCAGAAACTTGTATTCACAGCCTCATTCTTAAGTGCTCATAGTTCATGAGCACAAGTGAAGGTCTGAACAAAGATTAACCAGGAAATACGAAGCTTTGTTTTTTGGCACAGTTCTCTCACTAATGGACCCAATAGTACTCTAATAGGACTCATACAGCATCAGGATTACTACAAATGCTGCCCTAAACCACCTATTGGTCTGCACCTTCGTTCTACTGTCACTCATGAACAAGACCCAAAATACTTAAAATCTTCCAATCGAGGCAGCAACTTATTCCCACCCCAGGGTGGACAATCCACCGTTTTCTGACCGAGGAGCACGGCCTCATATTTGTAGGTGGCCACCCCAGTGCCAGTTCTGGGCCCCAATGAGTCCAACTGAAGCACTTCATCTGCAAAAAAACAAACATGCAGAGTTGATCTAACAGGAAACTCTTCCCCTTGGCTGTGCATGGAAATTCTGATCCTAAAGGTTGTGAACAGAATAGATGACAAGGGGCAGCTCTGGCCAAGTGCAACACTCTCCAGGAAATGAGTCTGATTTAAGAAACCTAACCCCCCGTTCACACTGAAAGCGTCACGGGCATCATAGGTGTCTGGCTGCCATTCATTGTCTATGAAAAACGGGCGTCGAGAGGCGGCGGGAGTGGCGGGAGCGTCGCGTCAATTTGAAGTTGAAAAATCTGAACTTTATGCAAATGAGCCTGAATTATGGTTCCGCGTTAAATCGATGGTGTAGCCGACGGCGTAGGGTCGCAGTACGGTGTGCGTCGCCGCGAACCCTACGCCGTCGGCTCTGCGTTGGTGTGACGTGGAACCATAAATCAGCCTAGGCGGATTTATGGTTCAGTGGGCTCTGGCGGTTGATGTTGATCCGCGGACCAAACTTGTTAAAAGAGCATCAAACTCACTCTTATCTACGAAATAACGCTAAAATATAAAGAAGGCGTCCCAAACTGTGATCTATGGTGAAATAGGAAACTGAAGATGTGTAGGCTGTTCCCAATGTTCCCTCCAGTTCTGCAGTGCAGATTTAAGCCCCGCCCACTGCAGGCGTCAACAGTGCATGCCGCTTTCAGTGTGAACGCACCAAGCAGCGAGAGACTGGCGTTGGGAGATTTTTGACGCTTTCAGTGTGAACGCAGGGTTACTTTACACCAATGCTGTTGTTTCCCTTTTGAAGTTCTGCTGGAGGCGGAAGTGCCGAAACACTGGGGAGTATCAAGTTTCTGAAGGAAATATCAAGATAAATGTAGGATGCTTATGCACTCTCAAACAGATGTTTGCAAATTCTTTATTGAGAACAGCAGAAACTGTTTTGTTTTCCTTCCAAATTTAATATGTATACGTACTAGTTTACTGCATGTATATTACTTTATATTGGCATACTTAAATATGTATGAGCAGTTAAATATACTTGTATGTATACTATGTATATGCCATTTTCATATAATTGATATGTATCAATACCCACCCCCCAGCTTTGACACAGACACTTAAATATGCTTGCAGGCCTAAATGCATCCCAAACACACTTCACACACACTCCACACACCAAAATTACAACTTAAAGGGAATACTAATCCCCTGTTGACTCTGTCCTCTTCTGTTTGCAAATACCTGGTTGTCTTGTGTCTCCTTTTACTCTAACACAACACACTCATTCCCATACACTACAATACATCACACAGTCAACTAACTGCACCCATCACTGTTTTGTCTTTTCTTTCCTGCCCTTTCACGCCCCACTCTTTCCTGGTATTTTACATCCCACCATCATCATCTTCATGTTTTTATCTGTATCATCTTGTTTTTATTGTATTTTTACTTTTATTGTATTGTTTTATTTTTCTTCTAGGGACCAATAAAATATTGCTAGAATGTCAAGAGGGCTGGTGAAGGAAACACACTCGCACACACAACTTTGCAACTGTGTTGCAAAATTAAAATGCATACGTGGCTTTTGCCAAACTTGGTATAAATCATTGATATATATACAGATAAAGCAATTAAGAAAAAGAAGGAAAAGAAGTTTCTGAAGGATCTTTTGTGAATCACATAAAACCTGTTGGTTGGTTGATTGTTTGCCTCCTGGTTTTGTTTTTCTACAAATGGACATTGTTGGAGCTGATTGATTAGGTTCCATCTTACACAATGTAAAGTTGTGAGAGGAGGTGGTCTGTACGCCCTTTGAACGAGTCTAGTGGAAGGTACAGAGTGGAAAAGCATAGTGCTGGAAATAAAGCAGTACAGCGGACCAGGCGCAGCTCTTGTGGCGTTCATTACATCAATGCATAGTCAGAAAACTTTAGAGGTGCATGTCGGGCAACACAGAGCTCTGCGGATAAGGCTTTTATTGCGGCCAATGCAAATCAAACACACACTTTTGAAAGACATCCCACAGAATACAACAAGGGATATGGTTATAACACTTCCACAATTGGGCAAACTCTCACGCACCCTTCATTACTCTTGTGAGGGTGTAGAGCTGGTACATTGCACCAAGACGGGGGGAAAAAAAAGCACAGTTCCTCCTGAATCTGTGGTCTGGCATCTGATATAACAACTTTAAGGGTCTGCCTGCCAGCGTTTTACCAAAGATCAAATGTCAACCAACTACAGATTAATTTCACAGTGTTGGAGTATTCTCTCTTTAACAGAATAAAGAACAGCAAGAATGCTGCAGAGAAGAGGATCGGTGATGAGGGTAGCTGAGAAGATGGAAAGATTCCTTGTACATCCGGAGGTCTACAGCCTTTTCAAACAAATAATGCATGCACAGAGGGAGTGCAGGGGGAGTGCAGAGATAGAGAAAGATTAGCATGTTAAGAGATGCATGTTAACTAGGGTGAAGTTTTTTCATAAAGTGCTCTTGAGACACAAGGCTTCTTTGCCACTTAGTGCTTCACAGAGAACAAAGGTCATGAATACTGTAAAAGTGGGGACTTGCACCGCTGTTTGTCTTCTTAGTGTGTGTCTCTCTCCAGATTGTCACTGTCATATAATGCTAATACTCTAAACTTATTATAGAGATGGAATAATTATATCTATGAAATTTCCATGAGATGATTTCATAATGACCAATGTAGGTTAAAGGTCATATCATTATTCAAAATTAAGATTTTTTTTTTTTTAATAAAAATTGACTTATCTGATAAATGAATGACAAATATTTTTGGCAAACTAGCGTGAGACATCTTATGAGAAAAATTGGATGCACTAGATAATCTTTTGGCTTTTCCGACCCTGTCACACCTTTACGATTTAGCCAGCATATGCAGATATCAAAATTTCTTTAAAACGCCGGTATAAGCTGAACTATTGATGTGTAAATTATCCATAGCTCACAGCAGCGTATCAAAGCGATCAACTGTCGTACCCTGTGAAAATGCTACTGCTGAACCAAATTTTTAAATACCAATCCCCCTAAATGTTGCCAATACGGCATTGTTCAGTAGCTGTAAGTTGCTAATATGTTCATTAAATTCTGTGCCCCCCCGAAACACGTTAACTGTGTCTACATCTCAATAACCTTTTCAATCTCACTCCAGAACATGAAGGTGAAATGTAACAGTTTAACAAAGACTCGTGATGACTATGTTTAAGACTCCAAAACTGCTAATGACCTGTGTTTTCTTTTACATAGTGGAAAACAGGATGTAATGATTGTGAAACTATAAAAATCTATGCACTTTTTAACAACCACAAAAACATTTGTAGGGATGTAAGAGGGGTTTGGTATATCCATACCCGTACCCGTACATTGCACTTACAAATAAATATTTAGCACTAAGTTGGAAAGACATGAGATTGTCCTTGATATTAGTATTTTTATAAGAACGGTTGACATTTTCATAAAGTTCAATGTAGCTTGAACAAAAATGGGAAAAGTAACATGGCTATGGGCAGAGCATTTTCGATGGGCCCTTATGATAGTAATTCTACACACACACACACACGTCAATCTCTGAGCATCAGTTGTATTTGGCCCTGGAAACTCAGACAGTCACGGGCTGAATCCGTTCCATCTTTGATACAACTTAAATATAAAATAAACACAACTGGTCTATCTATTCATATATAAATATATATATATATATATATATATATATATATATATATAGACAGAGTATAGACTCGGCGGTCTGAAATAGATGACAACAAGGCACATTCAAATAGGCAGGTGGTCAAAGCTACAACACCATCCTGATAAAGAGATTAATTATGAAGGTTACACTGACTCACCAATGGCTGTCTCTGCGCTGGATGCTGCAGTTTACAGAAGACTCCTCGATAATGATTGGCCCCAACAAAATAATCCAGGTAACGTTCAAGATTTACATGCTTAGTCCTCTTTGAAAGTTTGGCCATCCTCTCCTTCATGGCGGCAAACTTTCCGACCACTTTCTCCTTATCAATGTTAATGTCCCGCTCAGCAGTGAGGTTAGACACGGCCCTCATCCGCACGCAACGAGGAAAGGCAGGACGGCATCGGTTTTCAGCTCCAACTCTAACTCAGAATATAATGCGCTAAAAGTCTGGAGCTCCTGGTGGTGCCAGGTGAAACAGGTGAAACAGGTGAACCTTTTCTCTAACCTTTTCTCTTCCGCGGCGATCAGGTAGTATGGCCTTCTGGAGTCTGAAGTTGCTGCTATACGCATGCGCAGTCAACTCGAGTAGGAAAAAATTATGGGTAGGAAGAAATCTCAGAACACCGGTGTTCTGCTCATTTCTGCTACCTGCCGAGAAATGCTACTTTGTGGTTCTGCGCATGCGCACAGTATGCATCATTTCTTGCATCATTTCTTGCATCATTTCTTGCACGATGTAAAATTGATAATATGGGATGTTGAGTATTTGATCCTTCAAAATACACTTATCCATGACATGAATTGCAGAACACTTTGTGAACAATATACGATAAAGAGAAAAAAAAAACAATTCTATCGCTTTATAGACCCCTTTCCGTGTTTGTAAACAAGTATGACGTAGGCAAGCTGCGCGCGCATTGTTGCGGCAGAAAGACGGAGTTCATGACAGTTTACACCAGCCGATTGACGGAAAAAGATTGTGGAAATTACGTTACTAAACTAACTTTGGCGGATGGAAAGCAACTTCCTTCCCGGAGGAAGATATCACAAAGTGGCCCGATGTCCAATGGCCGGATATTCATCTGTATTTGGTTGAGAAACCTAGTGTTTACACTCAGGAGAAGCTGCGACACTGTCAGCAGCTGTCACAGCTGAAGTTTGTAAAGAATGATGACAGTCAACTGAATGTATTTTATACACTAGACATTTTAAGTTATTTTATTTTTTCATATTTATTTAATTTATCTTATTATTTTTGTTAATTTACTGTGTCCCCTTTGTTTCTTAATGAGTTTCATTAAGCATTGTCTTTGAATGAAAGCCATGTCATGTGTAATGTCATGTGTACCTTTGTCTGTGCTGGCTGAATGAAGTTGATAGTTATTAAAAAAAAAAAAAAAATTTAAAATTACATGAGCTTTATTGTCCATCCTGCATCTCACATTATCACCATTAATTTACAGAAACCTATTCCCACTAATATGATAAAAAGAAAAACATTAAAAGGCAAATAATGCAAAATACTGTTTTTTAAAACTTAGTTCATTATTTTTAGGTAAATTCATTATTTTTATTTAAGGGTTTGTGGGGATTAATATATCTATAATATAGTATATATATAAAGTATAGAGTTTGATATACAACACATATAGTGAATATATGTATATTTGTGCAGCATATTTACAGCTGTGGAAGTTGGATGTTTGTAGCTTTAAAAAGAGAAAATAATCAATACATTTAAACAATCAGTGAGAAAAAACAAATAACTCCGGTAGTTTATTAGCAAAACTTTAATAGTCAAGTAAATCATTAATGGCTGATATTCAATTCATAGTCACAGCTCCAAATCACTGATGAGAAAATAAAAAAATGTCAAGACTTGATGTTATTATTCAGAACCCTTATTTCTTAGATTTTTTCGGAACAACACTTTTGCTAAGGTTTGTGAGACTAACACACACAATAACAACATCATCATTATTCCTCTGGGAATTGCAAAAAAATTATGTTCCTCGGGATTTCGATTTGTACACCCGTACACACAACAGCTGGTGGGCATGTTGTTCTTCTATAACGTTACTGCAACTCCAAAAACGCAACTTAAGAAACAAATCTTCCCTCGCTCTAGTCAAACTCATGCAATTTCTGCCGCTCTTCTGCCGCAACAATGCGCGCGCATCCTGTGATGACGTAGGCTGGAAAGGGGTCTATTTGATATTAATTCAGTCGTTCGCCCCAACCAGGCAGGTCATTAAGAACACGTTCTTATTTACAATGACGGCCAAGTGACAAGGACCACTTGGGGGAAAAGGAAGTGGGCTAGGGAGTAAAACACAATAAAATTGTAGCTCTACAAAAGGTAGAATGTTTGTTTTTTAATTTTTTAATTTACGTTCTTTGTAAATTGATTTCTTGGGAAAAAGGGGCAGATTAAATACGATTCTTCTTCATTCTGCTCCCTTTCTTTCACAATTTAGGAACGTTTGTGTTTATATTAAATTGTTTGTTGTTTTATTTTATCAATGAATGAAATAAAGAATAAATAAATAAATAAATAAATAGAAAACCATAAGGTAGCATTTTTTGGCAAAGCAGCAGAAATTGGCAGAACACCGGCACAGTCGCGGACCTCCTCTGGTGCTGGTGGCACAATATGTCATACCTGTCCAGAATAGCCGGCTAATGTGCAAAATAACCGTCAGGGCGGTGAATGTGTAAATTAGCCGGCTAATGTGCAAAATAACTTGCACAATACAAAACACTGTTATGTTTTGTATTGTAATATCTGCTCTGAACTTCTTAAACCTTACCCACGACAAATACCCCGTATTATAATACCAAACTAAAACTAATACTGAAACTAATGGAAAAATACAAAACTATAATAACTCTGGATACCCACCAATCAAAACTAATGTAAAGACAGAAAAACATTACAGATCTGAATCAACATAAATAACTGGTACATGTGCTTCCTGCTGTGCTCTTTGTTATCCAGCTGGTGATGGATCCACTGCCTTTAGCACCTCACTCCTCTCCTCTCCTTACAGGCATGTCTGCACAATTATATATCCTGATAAATAAAATATAAATCTGATGCACGTAAAACATGCGCCCACGCACGTGTGTGCGCACGCATGCACACACATACATGCAGCCAAGTGGGGGATTGCAACTTAATTTATATTACTTTAAATTAAAATGACATGATCTCTAAAACGGTGGGCAAAAAGACAGAGACGAGCGGCTGCATTTCTATCCCTCTCTCTGTCAGCGAGCGGCTGATGGCTACTAATTACTAACAGCAATATACAGCACATGTCGCGCAGTTGCAAAGCATTGTTGTTGTAGTAAGGCAAAGTGAAATTCGTCAAGTGCCTTACAACAATTTATTTACGATTATACATGAACAAATCACACGAACATTTTCGTCCATTCTCGTCTCGCCAAACAAAAACTCAAACTTCTGTCATGTTTTAGTTATCAAAGAGCCATGTTTATCTTGTCACCGTCTAGTCATTAAAAAAAGTGGCATCAACAAAACGATTTTGTCGTTGACGAAAACAAAACTGCAAAATACACTTATTTTCATGCCTTTACTGTTAAACTATAATGTTTTTATTCAGTAGCCAAACAGTTTTGTCTGTTAAGGCATTCATAATGATTGTGGGTTATATAATCTCCTTGTATTATAATGTAAATACAGTTAAAACGCTAAACCCAGCTCACTTGTTTTCTTGATCTTTTGTTTTTCTCAAGTTTTTGTGATTAAATTTTAACCAAAAGTGTTTCTGATCTCATAAGGACAGCAGGGACTTGCGTGGTTCAAATACATTCTTCATATGAAAGTTTATTTCCCCAAGTCCCCCTCCTCTCCCCCCTCAAGTTTTTCACACTCTTTGAAGCCTATTATTATCCACTTGTTTAGGCATCAGAGGAAACATTGTGGCATGTAAGGTAAGTATCTCTGAAAAAAACAATGGTTGGCAATACCGTAAAATACATACGAGAGATGCTTCAAAAACTATGAACCCCCCCCCCCTTTTTTTTCGAAAAGGAAGAAAATCATTGCTCACCATTTTTATTCATGCATGCATCTGTAGACTATATGTGCTGAATACTGTTTGCTCACTGTCATTGTGGGATTTATCCGTCCCACATGAGTGCATCCCGAGTTAACCTTACCCACAAATGTGTGAACTTGCAGTGTAGAGGATTGTATGCATTTATTCAGTTTGGAATAAGAAGAATACTGGCTGCACACTCCTGGAATCAGATTAAGCCTAAAGGATGTCATTCATCTGAACTACAAAGACACGAAAAACCTCTGGCTCTGCCATGTTTGGACAATGATAACAGGAGTCCGCTGGTCACCTTGGCAGACCAGATTTAAAGAGCACTGATACAATTCAAGCCTCCTCTTCTTTTTGATGGCATTTCAGCTGGGATACAGAATGTACATAATTTAAAAGAGAAAAATCTTTCTTTCAAGAGTTGAAATTTCATGCTGTTTATACAGGAAAACACCTGTGTGAGCCCAATCATCTCTAACCATTTGAGAGCGACCGCGTTTTGATTTTCCAAGGCTGTTTTCGTAAAAACCTTGATGGTTTCTCTTTCTGCATTTTTCTGTCCATCATCCATCTGTCCTTGCATTTCTTGGCTCTCGTCGCTCATCTCTCCTCCCCAGTGGAACCAGCACTGGCTCCGTCTACGCCCGTTTGTGGTTGTGTGTACATCAATGCACATTTGTGATTTACACGTTTGTCCTACCTGCCGCGGTGCAATCAGTCCCTGAGGACACTTGTGTGTGTCAGTATGCGTGTGTGCTCGCATAACTCCAGCTGTCTCTTTGCATCCATCTGCTGCGATGACTGAACTTGAGTGATTCCCACCGAGCTGCTACCGTTAGATCTCCGCCCAAGCAAACACACATTTCAGACAATGTATCTCAGGACCGGAGCCCATTTGGCCAGTTAGGACAAAAAGACATCCCTGGGCTCGGACCAGGATGGATAAATAATTTCTGTGACATCACATGACTCACAAATGTACTGACAAAGACAGCCTTCTATTTTGGTCTCTCATGTCCTTTGTTCCAAACACGTGGTCCACCAAGCGCAAGTAGAGATTTGTGATACACAATGAAGATGGCCGGTACACTAATAAGTGCAGAAGGATGGAGAATAATATTCAGACATGAATATAATATTTGAAATGAAATGTAAAATCTACTGGGCAATAACAAAATAATAAACCATAGAAAATGGATGGCATGAAAAGTTAAACATTTTCACCCAAACAACAGCAAATAAAGTGGTGGAGTAATAGTTAGAAATAATGCCTGAAAGGCTAGTTAAATTATTAACAATGATACATTTTGGCACCTTCTATGTATTATTCATCAACAAAAAAAATAACTTTTGCACCGTATAAAATATCAAAGCACTCTTGAAAACTATTTACAAATGTTCAGTGGACTAAAATATTGCAATTGCTCTGAATAGCCATCTAGGCAGGAAGAGTGGGGCATTAATAATGTGCGGTCGAGATCAATACTGTGAGGATGTTTATGTGTAAGTTATCTAATTATACTAACAAGACTTTTTTACTCAAACGGAGTTCCTTAAAACGGTTGTAGTCGTATTCTGGCATTGGCTGTTTGCAGAAGACTTGACAAACTAAGCAATACAACATCCGCTTGTGCACCAATGTGTGAAAAATGTAGTTCAACCAATAAACTTGTGTGAAATGGTGACCAAGATGTAGGTCAAAGCTGATGCCGTAAGTTCCTGTCAAACTCGTCTGAACAACGCAGGTGGCCTGACTTTCAGGAGCAAGTGCACCGCTCCATCCGTCCTCTGCTCCTCCGAAAGCAGCCGAAAGCAGAAGTGTGAGGGTGAGAAAATGCCATTTAGTCGCATTCACAGGGACACGCAGCCGCTCACATACACACCGACGTGTGAACCCGCGACTTCCCACACCATTTAGATTTTTCTTGTAAAGGAAGTGTTGACAGAAAGCTACAAGCGTGGGATCGGCAGTGAGTTAATTAACAGCAACAGTTTCAGCTCCCCGAAGGGAGGCAACACCTGTAGGGGAGAGATGGTTCGTGCGAATTCATCCTAACACATACAAAACCGGAGAAATCCTCACCCATGTTGAATATGCATCGATGTACCAGAAAGTGCAAATAACACTGAGTGTCAGCTAATTCTCTTCATACATTGCTTCACACTCAAAAAGATTAATGCAGAGACACTTTTATGAAGCCATTTACACTTTTCTGAAGCTGATTCCACTGGATCTGCATCATCAGTCTTTGCTGCAAGCATCCTGTGCTTTGGTGTATTCATTTATTGTTGACATTAATTAATATCCTACGGGGTCAACCACTTCCTGTCAGACTTAAATTATTCAACCGACGGAAAAAATCTTCATAACAAACAAATCTGCTCATAGCCACATACTGCATCAGCTGGTCAACCATCACCGGGAACAAAGTCAAGTCGGGGTTTGCTCTTCTGTACAGATGAAATCCATTTCGACTGTTTATATAAGAAACAAATGTTAATACTTTAAATTAGACCTGGGAGGCGAAAGATTTATGTGTTCTTTTATCTGCTGCTCCACCCGAAAAACCAGAGAAAACAATCAAATGTCAATAGAAGCTTTATTATATCTTGCACAATATTTTTTGGCCAAAGGTACATTTGTCTGCAACCATAGAGGTGAGAGAGAAATTCACAATCAGAACGGTTCATACAGTCTTTTATACCCAAAAAGGAGGACTTCTGTTTTTTCTGAGTGGGGGGTCTGTTTGAGCCAGATGCCAAGAAAGACACTTAAATTTGTCCATTTTGGGTTATCTGTTCCTGTTGATTGTTTTTACTCTGGAAACTCAGCAAAAAAAGTCTAAACAGTCTTTGAAAAACAGGACAGTTATGGAAACAATTTATTTACAGTTACCAAGAACAATTGCAGAGAGCTCCAAAGTTATATTGCTTCATATAAACTGCATAGGACATAAATCCATGGATTGCACCGGACACCAGGTCCTCCCGGAACGCGCTCCCCGCACCCAAGACCCCCCTAAAACACTAAAACCCTCCCAACAACGACCCATCTCTCAGGCTCCAGGGCGCTGCAGCACGGAGGAAAAGTTCTCTAGGTCAAAGGCCACACCAAGAGGTCAAGGCCTAAACCTTACAATCCTCATGTAGTTAGAATCTGGAATCAGTAGACCTTTAAGCAATGTCATCAAATCTTACTATAGGTATACCAGCTTGTTAAATTAAAATCGGTTCATTTTTAAAATAATACAGGTTCTTCAAATCAGACAATCCAATTCATAATTTAACGCCTGTTAAAGTTGGTTCCCCACTGTGTGCATTTATCAAAAAAAGTCACAGTGCCATGTTTCCCCGCCTTTCCCAGCAGTCTGGTTGTACACCGTTACTAACTTCATCAATTGTTTTGCATTCACAGATAAAAAAAAGTTGAAAAAAAGAAAGAAGCAAAGTACAAACAATTGTTTTATCAGATATTGTGACATCTGTTATTTGTGTGGTCTTATTTCTTTCTGCTTCTATTTTAGAATCATTTTGCTGTCAGGTGAAAGAAACACGAATTGAAATAGAATTCAGTTGTACTAAAATACTGAATATGAGAACACATAGGTGAAAAAGCCAATATTAATTACTTTAATTTTTTATATTATAAATGCAAAAGGAAATATTAGAAAATACTAATACATTCCACAGATCAACAGACTCGTCATCTGTCATATTGTTTCATGTTAAACCATTTCAGTCTCATTCAAAGGAATTAGGATCATTTTTAGGAAGTGTCTGTGCAACCAGAGCCGGATTAAATAAATGGACTACACTAGGCAGACTGTGATTTTTGGGCCCCCCTCCATCGATGTTATTTATGAAATCTTAAACTTACCAAAGTTACTAATAAAACTTAATTCACATTTTACATAGCAAAGTCATAGTCAAGTTGGTTCTTTGTATTCCAAAATAAGTCATGTGTTGTATATTAAACAGTATATCAGACTATTTTTAGATTTTTATTATTTATACGTTATTACAATGCTCTATTAAATGCTATTAAATTATCCTTATCTTATCGATTGTGAGCATTTTGCAGAAAATCTTAATTAAATGTGTTGATTAAATTGAATAGTTAAATAAGAAGTCAAATCTACAAAGACCAATACAATTTGCAGTAAGACAAAGTGTGCTGTAGTGTGTATGTCTGTATGTGTATATGTATGTATGTGTATGCGTATGCAGAGCCGTTAGAGAGATTTGCGAGGCCCTGTGTGAAATTGCCAGGGTGGCCCTCGCGAAATTTTTGGGTTTTTCGGGTCGGATCTGGTGTCTCTATGCGCAATTTTAACTCTCCAATTAGCAAAATACTGGATACCTTCCCCTGCCTCATCATCATCTGGGCTTGCCTCGACGCGGGGCCCCACGGCTGCTTGAGACCCGGGCGGATCGTGATTTTTGTAACAAATTTATCAAACGTGCCTTTCAGAGAGGCAATAAACTCTTCCATTTTCTTTAGTTTTTTTCTTTTTTCATCCCCTGATGGAAATTTCCTGAATCTGTCTCGTTCTCTCGACATTGTGTGACAGTTTGTTCCAACTCCACCCGTCTGGATCAGAGCAGCTTGTGTCTGCGCTTGGTCTGATCATTGGATTGAACAACAGACACGCGTCATCATTGCACATATATTTATTGATATGCACAGACCAGTACACATTTAGGTCTGTAATGGAAGTGACTGTTGATATTTATAAAGAAAAAAAAAAATAGGGGAAAAAAAAAACGGCCTATAGCGCCAGGCCCCTTGGGGCGCCAGGCCCCTTGGGGCGCCAGGCCCCTTGGGGCGCCAGGCCCCGTGTGGTCGCACGGTTCGCACATCCCTTGCGGCGGCCCTGTGCGTATGCGTATATATATATATATGTATGTATACTAAATATAGTAATAATGCACATATATATATGCCTTAGGTTTTTACCGGCATGTTATCAACCATTAATATGTGTGCAGACAAAAAAAAAAAAAAAAAAAAAAAAAAAAATTAATTTTTTTTTTTTTTTTTTTTTTTTCCCTCTGTCTGGGCCCCCCCCCCTGTCGGGCCCTAGGCACGTGCCTACTCTGCCTCTCCGTTAATCCGGCGCTGTGTGCAACAAAAAAAAAAGAATGCAAAAGTTCCTTTGTGAAGCTCTAAATTGTTTAAATTATTGTTTATAATTAAATGTTTTAGTTGAGTTGTTTTTAAATAGGTATTAGTAGTTCTTGTCTTGTCAATTATGATTGGGAGCTAAGCAAACAGCTAATCAGAATGAGGACACAAAGTAGTGAATGTATCTAAAACAAATGAAATTACACAGCAGTTAAAAGAGACACTGTTTTATAAATATTCATACCATGCAACTTTTTAATTTACTCATCATTTAATGTGAAATTGCATTTTCTTAACGTACAATATTTGTTTTGCAACACCGTCTGCGTGGCATAGATCTCTCTTGCAACACCATGATGGAAAATGAACTGTGTCACAACCAAAAGTGATGACAAATCATACAGCATTCACTTGACATTTTATGACGTTTCAGTCTTTTTCATTATGAAAATTCACTTCTCTCTGGCCCTCCTACCGAGGAGCTTTTAGTGCAGCACCACATCAGAAATCCTCCCAAGTTCTCCAAACTGAGAGCGCTGTGACAGCTGTCTGTTGCTGGCAAGATCCCAACCACTCATAAGCACTTCACACAAGCCAACATCCGAAAGAAGAAATAGAAAATCCCTTTAAAGTAAGAGGCTCAGGCTTATTTACCCATGTATTCAGGTTAAATTATTCTGGTATTAAAGGATATTCTTCTGTCTCTTTTTGTAGAACAAACAAGCTGCGTCTTCGGTAGAGTTAGTGTGATGTGGCCGTGTCAGGGGCCTTGACACATCCAGTTCTTTAAAATCCTTAAAACAAGTGAAAGATATTGGTTTAAAACAATCGTACTACACTGGGAGCATTGAGTGAAGCATTTAGGGACCAATTATAGGCAGAAATCAATTTGATGACTGATTTTGTACCGTGAACAGACCAAAGGAATCAATCCTGGATTTTAATTCAAGGAGCCCTTTTAATCTTCCCAATCAAAAAACAGGGAACATTACAAAATGCCACAATTCAAAGCAATCAGGGCTTTTGATGCCGCCGCTGTGATCATGTTTCATTGTACAAAGTTTTCTTCGAAGATAACGCGGCCGGGGCAGCGCACAGCGAAATCCTCGATAAGATCAAGCGCTACAAAGTCTGCTTTGCAATTTGTTTATGATTTCATCATTCAATCAAATCAAATCCATCATAAAAAAAACCCCACAACAAAGCGGTGCAGTTCAACATGCGAGTGGTGTTTAAACTACACGCTGCAGTTTTAGGGAATTACTCTGAGCTCTGTGATACTCTGAAATCAGCGTCATTGATGTCAACAGCTTGCCACATGACCTGCACTCAAAGACAAACTCAATCTGATACCGGAGCTCAAAGGCCGAACATAGAAAAAGCCTGATGAGACAGGCTGTGAATAAAGGAAGGAAAATCTTAATTTCTCTACCCCACGTGGGGAGTGGCATGATATTGATATGGCTCTCATTTCTCTATGCAATTAAATCTGAGAGAAGAAATAGCAAGCAGCATCCAACGGCCCCGCTGGCAGCAGCATGGCTGAAAGACGACGGCTCTGCTGGTGCCCTGCGAACGGCATATTGCTTTCAGCAGTGTTTTGCCTTCACTGACTAACAGGCATAATAAAAAAATCAACTGCTGGAAGAGAGGTGGGGAGAGCGGGTTAGAGGGAGTGATGGAAGTTTTTCCAGCAAGATGGATTATAATACAAAGGTGGAGGTGTAGAAATGCAGGGATCAAGAAGGAAAAGGATGTCGTTTGAATAATACTATGGAATAGGCTTCAATTCTGTCTTTTTGATGATTTTTCTTGTTCCTTTCATGTCCCCTCTCCCACCATCGACACTACGTAAGTCCCTCTTGGACAGCTTTTAGTTCAGCTCTGGCTTGAAGATGTGCATAAAATATTGGCGTTTGAAACCTGTGGGAAGCTGCCTTTATTGTCATTCCCAAGCAACATAAATCAGCCTTGTTCTGAGTGAGCGCAGCTATATTTAGGAGGTGGGTTCAGTCCCGCGATTAAACGCCGAGCACAACTATTAACATTTTAAAGGTTGGCATTTCTGTAGAGAAACATGCATGTTGTCCCTGGCACAGCACATATGGCACATTACTCCATTCTGCAGTGATGGCACTGTTGTTTACTTCATAACTTAGGAGTTTGACACAGTTATAGGGTAGAACACATGCTTGAGGTTCAGGCATAATCCCTCGGAGGGAGGGGGAAAAAAAGTAAGATTATGTGAAAATGATGAAAAACTGAGTAACATGCTGCAGGAAGGCTGTGTTTCAGCCGCGTTTCAACACTGGTAAGGAGCAAAAGAAATACTTCAAATCAAGAGTTGTCTAGAGTGGGTCCAATAATGGATGGGGGGAAAAGAAAAAAAAAGCCTGCACAGTGCCCGATTTGACTCCGATTGCATGTAATTGCCCTCAAATGCAACAATATGCGTAAATAAATAAAACAAGAGACCTACTGCCAAAAGTGGTAGCCAAATGAGGTCCACGCACATTCTTCATCTGGCTGGATCCAACATAATTAGCTTCTTCTGCACCACCTCCCAAGACAAACGGAGGTGGACTGTAGAAAAGCCCATGCGCCACTTCATGTGTGTGAGAATAAGACCTGGGGTAGGATCAATCTTTTGTTGTCTTCCAGGCAGAGAGCCGACTATTCCCACACGGTGCCACCTCTCGCAGCTGCACATATTGCAAAACCTGTTAAGATGGTTCCAGAGAGCATTCTTGTCCTCCGTAATTTTTGATTCACCTCCACATTTGTATCGACACATGCACACGCAAAACAGCAAATATAAACACAAAAGCCCCTAAACATGTCTAACGGTCAGATTAAATCATAGTTAAATGCATACATTTATAAGATTTGTCACTTGTAGCGAAATGTGTGTATGAAGCGTAACGACTTATCCGTAAAATACCACAAATGCCTCGTGGGCACTGTAAAGCAGCAGTTATACAGCAACACACAGGAAAACCCTGCACACATCGCACACATTTGTGCAGGGTTTTCATGCTGCAAGCACATTGTACTCTGTGAGATACACACCTGGACTCCCACTTGCAGCTCCATGTTACTCATTGCTTCACTATAACGCAAGCAGGGGCCGAGATAGTTGGAAGGACATTTTCTTTTATGGGCCTGCCAAGAGATGTCCTTGTATTTTCAGTATCAGCCAGACCCCTCACATTGTATCACATTATGGCTCATTGTAGCACGACTGCCAATGCTTGAGCGAATTACTCTCATTGCCCGCTGCTGAAAACATCAAGACCAGTGAAGAACATGAAAGAACCCCGACAGGTACATCACAATATTTAAGAGAAGGTGAGCATCAGATGGTTGATGCACATCCAGGGATGAGTAAAATGTTACATGTAGACTTACAGTAGCATTCACAGTAGACAAAATTATTTAACAGTAAGAGAACTTCATTTATCTATTGAAATCCAAATTGAAAGATCTGAGAGTTTGATAACTTTATAAACACATTGCTATAAGCGTTTTTAGATTAGACCTCTATACTTTCTCTGGACAAAGAACTCATATTTAGCACTTCCTGGCAGTGTAAATGCAAAGGGGGTCATTATATCCCCATTCCATTAAGACAAGTTGAGGGGAGGGAAGAGGAGTCTGGGGGTGTTATCAAGTGGTACGGTGTAATATGATGTGTTAGAAACAGAAATATGGCTACTCCTGCCTTTGTGGTCTTTTTTTTTTTTTATATATATATATTTTTTATATTATTTTATCCCCTGATTTTTCCCACTTTTTATCACCCAGTGCTCTACCTAAGTCAGTCCTGGGAGTTACTCTCCCTCTGCCAACCCCAGGAGGGCCCTGCACTGAGCTCAAGACTCCTTCTTAACTTAAAGGGGACCTATTATGGCATCTAATTCTTTAATGTCTTAAAAACAAGCTTTTGATTGTTTTTGCCTTTTCTTTAGCATCCCGTTTTCTAACCTCATTCTCTATGCGGGATTCTGAGTGGGCGGGGCTATGATAATGAGGCTCTGTGCTGATTGGCTGCCCGAATGACGCGATACACCGCTATGAAAAAATGGCAGAAGCTCCGGCCGGCGGAGTAAGTTGTGGGTGTGGTTTCACGCATCGGAGGCCAACCGATGTAAATCGCTCCCGTTGTTACGTAACGACGGGAGCAGAATCTGATCGGCTCGTAGATCCACATCAGACTGGACGGCTCATCCGGGCGGCTGTACAGACACTGCAGAATTTGGTTGCTTTCCTCCTTCTCTGAGTTGGCAGGCTGAGGGGAGACCACTTTATATATGTTAAAGCAAGAAAAAACGGACGTAGCGCGTGGAAGGATCACGTTATTCCGGCCAGATCCTCCTCACCCCATCTGGTCCCCGGCTGACCAGAGGGGGCATGTATAGCTGAGGACTGTTGCATGTTTTTGTGAGGGTAGCCCCCATTAGCTACCCAAAGGAAGACGGGGAGAACATGCAAACTCCACACAGAAAGGCCCTTTCTCCAACCCCACCCAGGGTGTGGGCGCTGAAGTCATGGGGAAGTAAACACGCCTTTAACACCCACAGCGTATCCAGCGAGAATTGAACCCAGAACCTTCTAGCTGTGAGGCGCTGCCTTTGTGGTCCTTGACGGTATGCAATTTCTTCCCCAGTCTCCTCAGTTTGTGAGTGACCCGAGTTTTGTTTCTTGCAAGACCGGGATCTATCATTTTAGTAGCCAGATGCCCAAACAATGGACCATCTTTCATGCTTATGTTGTATGTTGTTCGTATGTACTGATGGGGTCTTGTTGCTGGACTCGCTAGACCACCTTATTGCAAGGCAAATTTCCCTTCGGGTACAATAAAGTTGAACTGAATTGAACTTTTACGGCCCCTGCTATAAGCCGTTTTATGGTGTCCTTGGCTCTGAGGTTGAAGAGCTCACAGACCTCCTCGTATCCCCACTTGCTCATTTTGCAGTTGTGCTTGTCACCCACTGCTTTTGTTGCTTTTATTAGTCATTTTCTGTTGTTTTTTTTTAAACTGCCTCTGGGTAATGCTCACATTATGAGCGGTCTCGCATCAACCTCTTTATGTCAGGCCAGACCTGTGTTTAACTGTGCACTCAGAGGCGGGGTATTGAGGGGGCTAGCTTGAACCTGTGTCAGTCTATGGAAAAAAGAAGAGCCTGGACGCTAATTTGTGGTAATAAACACAGGGAATAGGTCAAGGTAAAAGAGGCTTATGAGATGACGATTCTGACATATGACAAAGCTTTAGGTCAACGGTGATAGAAAAGAGTCCAACAGCCTCTTCCATCGACCCTCGGAGTAAAATACCGTGCTCACACAAGTCAAGTTGTACTATGCTGTGGCCAGGCATAATTGACACTCCCTCCTGATTCCTTCGCTGACCCGCACCAGCATTACTTAAATCATCCTGGGGGACTATTGCCACTCGCACAGATGCCATCACATCCTAAGCTCCGGCATAAGCTCCTGAGCACAGGCATTCCCAGAGTCAGCACAATGGAAAACAGCACAGAAAACATGATGGATAGGCTGTTGAGTTGAAATATGTCTGGATTACGCTGCCATTCTAATAAATAATTGTCAAGAGTAAGTGTTGCATCTACATGCTTAACCCGACTGTGGCCAAGCACCAGGAATTAAACCACACATGGATCACTGTGATTTTAATGAGGACCGGAGCCCACAGGGATATCAACTCAATCAAGATAGGATCTGTGCTTATCGATGAGGAGCTAAGTGTGATACAGTAGTTCTTTTAATTAATCAGGGAGGCATACATAGAGGTTACCCATATTTGTTTGTTTGTTTTATTTAGATGGCACCAGCACAGAAGGTTAAGGTAACATATGCTTACAGACTCAAGATTTATTTGGTTGAAAAATCAGTCAGTCCTGTTACTTTTGTAGTTCGTTCTCTCTCTCATTCTCTGTCTCTAACAGCATTCTGGACGAAAGTGAAGAAAGTTCAGCTGTTATTGTCTTTTAAATATGGAGGGAAAATCAATTCTTCGCAGTAGGAGATTACAGTTGTTACAACAACAAAGACAACCATGTCTCGTACTTTTGTAAAGGCTTAAAGCTACAGGAAAGAAATTAAATGAATTAATAAAACTGTGTCCAAAACTGTAAGCTGACTTTCTTACAGGGAAACCATGACAACAGTGATAATGGTTAGGATAATAACTGCAATTATCTTATTGTAAAATTAACTAAAATGAAGCAAACAGAACTGAAAGAAACTTTAATGGAAGCTTTTGATTGTCATGACAAGTAAATATTAAACCTACAACGATAAAGTCTATTAATTTCTTTTCACATACCCCAATATGGATGTACTGTACAAATGCACATACCTCCTTAAATTTTGAAGATTTAACTTATTTACACACAAAATAAATCTGCTCCATACCAGGGTTTCCTGTTAATTCAACCTCAAATGGACAAACAATATGACACCCTGTGTCATTATCTTACAAAAAAAAAAAAACAACGTCGTTATGGTGTGAAGTTACATCAACAATAATCTTGGAGAAGCAACTATTGGTGGTAGTTAGTCTGCAAAGTGCTATAAGGTGTTTTCAGATCAATTTCAAGTGAAAGAGCTGGTGCAATGCTGCCTGAAAAGAAGCCAAATTTACGCCAAAATTATGGCAAAATTCCTCTAAAGTCATACAGATTCAGTTTCCTTCCAATTTATTGCCAGACATAGGGCCTACTGAGATTATCACTGATCTGTATTTCTGCTTAGCTTTTCTAGAAATAACCAGATATGCAGTATAATAAAATAAAGTGTTGCTCATCGAGGGCGTTTTACATAAAAATGTTCAACTGAAAGAGGTTGCGATGTGTCTTTGGAATGTCTGTATGTGGCCAGAAAGTTAAACCCTTTCAAAAAAAGGGACATAAAGTCGAGGCTACCGAGGTGTGAAAAATATACCAGAATTATCAATGAACAGAAGCAACAAGAGAAAAACAAAACAAATCCAGAATCTAACAGCTGAACGGCCCTCTAGTCTTACTGAGAAGCTTGCTGTACTGTAAATCTGTGCCTGTTGGTGGGAATGGGTGTAAAAGGCAGCTAGCAGCTGGTGCTTAGCGGGGTCCTGCTGGCCCGAGCGAAGAGCTGCCCTGGATCACTGATGAAGACAGATGGATTGGGCTGCAGCCCTGACGCAGGAAACGCACCCCAGAGTCTGCAGATTAAAGCTGAGCCTGAGACGAAACCCTGATAGCCCACGATAGAGAGAAGCAGCAGTCTGAGAAAACAGTACGCAGGTGTTTCTTCACGTGAACTTTTGAACCAAGGAATGCTGTGGGAGAAGGTCAGCTGAATCTTACAGGGATGAGTAAAACGGTGTACCGTAGAGCTCAAACTGGTGGGTGGGAAGCCCAAGTTTAAGCCTGTCAGAACCAGTTATTTGACAAAGAAACAAATGAAAAACAACTACGGGGATTTCAGAAAACAAGCCAGTGGAACAAGTGAAATCGGGGATCTGTGATACAGATGTCACCGCTACTAGGGCTCGGCGATATGGACCAAAAGTCATATCTTGATATTTTCTAGCTAAATGGCGATACTCGATATATATTGATATTTTTTCTGTACCATAATTGGGGTTTCCCACAAAGCATTATAGCATAGCATCTCTGTTAGCTTCATTTTTAAGGCAAACCCTTAAAAAAACAGTCAGTTTTAATACAAAGCCTCCTTGCCAAATGTCACACAGTTACCTTTATTAACAGAGGTCTGCACAATATCAAAATGTATAAAACAGATGAAATAAAAATAAACTGCCTGCATATATAGAATAAAAATGCTTCTTGAATAAAATAAAACAAATATCCCTTTCCTGCATAACAATTAAATTCAAATACACTGTGCAATTAATACAATGTAGACAGTAACAGGCAGACTTTTCCACTGAGGTTGACAGTTGTGCAAATAACAAAACATTTGTGCAAATCTCAAATAAAACATTCAAGTCAATTTGTCACAAAATAAGCTATATCAAAATCATAAAAATATATTTATTTATTTATTTATTTATTTTTTAAAAAATCGATAAATGATATTGTCTCGTACCATATCGCGTTTGAAAATATATCGATATATATTAAAATCTCCATATATATCGCCCAGCCCTAACCGCTACAAAAGACCATAGAAAATAAAAATCGAAAAAGATGAGATTAGCAAACTACCAAAACAATATTTAGTTGCACTCCAAGTCATTTTTAATCAGAAGAGTTTGTGTCAGATTTATTGTCCATTAAAATAAAAAAAAAAAATCACACATCAGTGCTTTCCACGTGAGAAAAAAAGAAAAGGTTAAGATTTAAGCCAGCCTATCTGGCATGCACATGCACAAATGCAAACATCATGTCTTATGTGTTGCCTGACAACAGAAACAAAAGGAGATGCAAGTAAAAGCAAGCCTACTGGTAATTCAGTTCTGCTGTAATTCAATTAACACAAAGAGGGGACATGCAAACACATGGAAGCATTAGTGTTAGCAATGCAGCATCAAAGAGATTTCTTCCATTGGAGTTACTAAAAAGGATAATTCTGTGTTCCTCATTAATCCTGGTTGATTCAGTCACAAGTAAACAGAGCCAAATACCAATTCAAACGCTTTCAAGATGCCTGGTGGAAGCTGAAACCCAACTTCCAGGATGCCTCATTCGAGGAAAACCTTGTGATTGTTTTTATGTTAATTTTGTGCAGCGACGGTAAACACGGGGCTAGCTGTGAGCACCGGCGCTCGGAATCTCAGGGGCCTCGGTCCTGGGAGTTGCATTTCTAAATCTTCCGCGCCAAGGCACAAATACTTCTGCTCCACAAGACAATGCAACACTGTAGAACCCAAAGTGGAGCATAGCAGTTGGGGAAGAGATGAGTTTTTTTCAAGACGGTAGCCAAACTCCCCATGGGTGGATACCCCAGCAAATTTAACCTAAGGCCAGACTGCTCCACGCTCAGAGAAATAGTTCCCAAAATGATGGTGGACTCTGAAGCAGACGCTCATTTGGAAAGTTAACAGCAAGGTGGTGTTCATTTTTTTAATAAAATCTATATTTCATAGATTGTTTCATGGATGGATGCCATCCAAACCCTTAGAGTACAGTTCTTTCCCCTATCTTGCAGTTTTTGAAAAATGTTATCCACAAAAAATTAATGAGTTCTTCATGAGCTTGTGCTCTACTTCTTTTACAAGTTTCATGAAATTCAGCCCAGTAGTCACTGTGACAGACATACAAATAAACCCCTACCTTGTTTTGTCTTTTAATATCAAGAGTCTAAGCCTCTACCAATATTATCCACAATCCATAGTCGGCTAAAAGAATGTAAACCTGATGCCTGAAACAGAAAAGTCTTCATTTGTTGTGTCGTTTTAGAGGAAAGTAGAGAAATCTTCAAGTACGGCAATCATAAGAGCATTTTAAAATTAGCTAAACGAACCTAAGCCAAGGTGCATTCAGGGAGAGTGCATCTTGATCTGTCTGCAGGCTTATGGATCTAAACTTTGACCTCACCTATTAAAGCAGTAGTAGTACTGCTGAGCTGACAGCCCCCACAGCTGCAGCCTTCATTATACAGTAGACACACAAGTGCAAGCACCCTTCATTACAACCGGCTTCACTTCTGTGTCAACAACTCTGGCCTGCCTGCCGATAATGCAGATGCATGTCACGCTGTCCAGATCTCTTCAGATGGAAGGGAAGGAAACCCAAGACGTGTATCTTGTAGCCGTGTAGCAGCCAGAAAAGGTGCGTTTGTATCGCCTGCAGTAAAAACACAGAAAGAGTACCAACCAGTCAACGGTCCAGGGCCTGAGCTGATGAGTGACAGCAGTCTTGGGAGGACAGTTCATTGATTTGTAAAGCCCCTGCTGGGTGTTACTTTGAGTCAAACTGTGTGAAGAAGACTTCATTAACACTGCAGCACATTAATGGCTGTTTCACACTAAGTGAACATATAGTATTATTAACTTTTACTACAATGAACTTACTGAAGGGTAAAGTTGCTTCTGATGCTTTTTTTAAGCTGCTTGATACATAAGAGTGATACCTTGCACCATCTAAAGATAGTTTTTAATCAATAACCTTGGTTTCATATCATGTTTTGATTTCAGGTAAGTTTTATCAAAGTCTTTTTATTTTATTCTACCTCCTGATTCCTGCTTTTGGGTTAAACATCAACTCACCCTAGTAGGTGCACGATTGTATCTCTCAGAAATGCCCCAAACTGATAATTAACTGCATTGGGAGAATTCTGAAAGGCTTCAATCAAGGCATCTGGACTTGCTTTTCCACAGTTTTGAAGATGTTCCACTTCCCATCCAGGAGGCTTTGTGAGCTAAAGTTGTCTGGTGGGGCGGGCTCAAACTTATGAGAGAAGAGCAAAAGAAGTTGTCTGTGTCAAATGGGAAAACTCAAATTTCACCTATCCAACTCTAACAATCCAGTCTCAAAGGTTTCCACTAGTCAGTTTGAGTTTACAAAACCCTCTGGATGGAAGGCAAAAGCTTCCAGAACCAAGAACAGCAAGTCCAAATGCTTTGATTCCAGCCTTTAATGCGATTCTACACCCTCTACACGAGACTACACCTGCGTGTTGCTTTGAGAGACAGTTGCATTATTCACCACCATCAATGAAATAATAACATTCCAGGAAAGTCAATAGTGGCCTTTTTTTTTTTTTGCACTCAGTCGAACATGTACTGTATAGACATTGGCACAAGCCAACTTTAAAGGTTAAAACATTGGTGATTTGGAGCACAGAAGGGGAGTCTGAGCAAGGTCTCTTATTTGGTAGCATCAATCATTGTCTTTATTGCCAGTTGCATGTACATTCTCCAACCTTTTCAACATCAGCGCCATCTGGGGCAGGATATGTCAGCCTGACACCCAAGATAGCGGGATAAGTTTTCATGCTGACTTTGAAGCAGGTGCACTGATTTAACATGCCTCTAGTGCCTAATTTAGTGTCAGGGTTGGGCTCATTTCATAGATTTCTGGGAGATCTACCCACGCGCTGCACTGCTCAGCGTACATGATAAACAATTACTGTTTCCTCATTGCATGCTTAAAAATGCAACTGCACAATACTTGAAGCAATCAAGAGCAATTAAGTAATTTAAAAACCTTAATGAAAGTAACAGCAGCGTTTAATAGTCCACCTGCATTAAATTTGCAGTTCATTAACATCAGTTAACATTAACTAAGCATTACGAAATAAAGTTGTGGATGTAAAAGAAGGTTGCTCTGCACTGACATTGAGTTAGGAGCCTTGCACATGGACAGAACTGAATCTTCTAAATTGCTACATCAAAGTGCCAAAATGAAATGTGTTGTGTTGAATGTTTACAACAATGAAAAAGAAAAATGGCTGTGGATTAACCTTCAGTCCTGCTGGAGCTACATGGAATAAGTGACTAACATGGCAGGTCTGCACATTGTTTTCGCTTTCATTTTCTAGTTTCCCCTGTAGCTTTCACTTTCACCTGCCTTTTGTTTTGCTTTGCCCCCTTCCGAGTAAAAAGTTAATAGAGCAGAGGAACCTCGGGGAGAAGATGAGAAAGCGGTAGTCCAGATTCAGCCCACATGCAATCTGATGACATGACAAAAATCAATAGGAATTCATAGTGAGAACTCCACCAGAGCTTCACTTTCAGAGCAAGAGAACAATTGGGTGCTGTCGAGCTGAAACGGTAATAGCCCAGTGAAGTCATTCTCCTGGAGCGAATCAAACCATGCGTGCTCAAGCAGTGCATTATCCATCCTTTGGTTCACCCTTCAACACCCCTTCATTACACAAACAGGCAACACATTCTGACAGTGTTGCTTTTCGATACACCATTTCCATTTTGACAGGCAGTTGAAAAGAAGCTGGAAAATTCTGGTTCTTTTGGCCATTAACCAGTTACTTTTGTTGAACTTTGTCTCCACTGCATGACTTATCTCATCATACTTCTCACCTGAATTGGATTCCATCTCGACAGCGAACCTTTAGGGGGCGTTGCTCCAAACAATCTCCTATGACCTTATGTTTATCCATGTGTGTTGCAAAAGCAGAGAAGGCCTCTTCATTGCTGAACTGGCCAGGCAGAAGTAAGGCGATCACCGGAGATGGAGAGCCTAACATATCATTTCATACAGATTCCACTGAGAATGAGAATGGGTAACAGAGAAAGGTTAGATAAGGGCACAAGAATACCTTTTGACATGGGTGGACAATGCAAGTCTTGATGCAGCTGCCCTTTAGTCCTGCTGGGCAGACGACTGAATCACAAAGACTGAACTGGAAGTAATGAGCAACAACCTTTTGGCAGGCAAAAAAAGGTTGGTAAGTGGCTGTATTTTGCCAACTAACAGAAAAGAACTCAGTGGAAATGTGTCTTTTTCCAACGGTTTAGTTTGGTGGGGGCTTTAGCTTTGATTTAACAATAAACTGCCTTCCCATGGTGAAATTACTTCGCCATTTGCAGATGAAGCCAAAAGGTCCAGCAGGAAATTTAGTCTTTGCTAGTATAGATTGGGGTCAGTGCTCGAGTTGAGGGGGGATGGATGTGGTATTACTGCAATTTCAACATTTAGAGTCATCACCAGAAAAATAACACCAGAAAAATAACTTATTTGACAATTTTCACCCGTTTCAAGTAAATTTTCACTTGAAATAAGTAGGAAAATTTGCCAGTGGGTCAAGATTTATCTTCTCATTACAAGCAAAAAAAATCTTGTTCCACTGGTAGATTTTTCTACTTATTTTAAGTGAAAATCTACTTGAAACAGATGAAAATTGTTGTTTTTTCCAGTGTGTCTTGTTTTAAGTGTAATGATATTTTTTTTACTAAAATGAGACATTTTAACTAGAAGTAAGACAAATATTCTTGTTAAGATTTTGAGTTTTTGCAGTGATCCATTTTACTTATCCTGTGAAGGACAGAGTCATATTGATAAGTTCAGAAAACTGTTTTTTATTGTTGTGTTTTGATGTATTTGATGTAAGCCCAGTGGATATTTAAAGCTTACAGAAGGCTGCATTTAACTGCTGCTATGTCATTCCTGCAGTATTTCTGCAGGTGTTTTGGTCAGTGCTATTATTTGTGATATATTATATGATTTGTAATCAGCACAAATTATCTGTCCCCATATGATAAAATCCACCATCCCCCCTGATTTTTTTTTACAACTCAAGTACTGTTTGGGGTTATGGCTTATTACTTCCTACTAAACTCAGTTAGAGAATAAATGAGTTAAAAACGGTCAGTTCATTACTACAAAGAATAAAAGTCTTTCAATTTCGGTGTCTAATATGGTGAAAAGATTCATGGTGTCTGGGAAATGTCAGTGCGTAAAACCCAAGCTGGAAACCGCTGTTGGATGCCCGTGACCTTCGAGCTCTCAGGAAGCGCGACATGACAGACCTCCATGCCACAGGGATCAATATAGCCACATGGTTCAATGGTACCTTTGAAAAAAAAATGTTTTCTCAACCTCCACTCCAAGATGTCTAACCTCGAACTGTAAGGTGAATAAAGGAAAAACAAAATGGAAACCATGTGAGTAGTGAGCACAATTTCATCGCAGATGGACAAAGAGACAGTGGAAACACAAATCCATTTTTCAGCTGCTTCTGGGAAAAACGGGCACCAGGTTCTAAAAGCCAAAAACGACAGACATTTTCCAGGTTGGACTTCCATTCGTATGAATGTACGCATTGATTCAGATGTGGGAGTCTATATTGGAGACATGTACCAACCTCAGGGGAATATTTTCCTGGGAGTTTGACCGTAATTCCAGCAGGACAGCTGGAGATCTCATTCTGCCCAGTTTGTATCAGCGTGACTTCATAAACACAAAGTGTGCATGCTTGACTGACCTGCCTGCAGCCCAGATCTCTCTCATTGTCTCTCATAGCTATGCTCAACTGCAACATCAGTTGCCAAATGAATTACAGTAAACTTTAAGAGGATGATGTAACAGTATGTCATTATATGTCCTTTTCCCTCATTTTAAGGCTGTTGATGGCACCAAATGAGTCAGATTTTCAGTTTAAAGTGGGGTTTGCACATGAAGTTCTTGAGAATAATTTCTATTTTACTTTTGTCAAGTGTTCAGATAACTGAAATTGCAGCTTTACGCTTTGGCTCCAACTGTGGAAGACTTCAATTTTATGGATATGGGTATGACAGAAGTATAACAAAAAATAAAATGAAATTTGAAAAAAAGAAATGAAGCATAATAAACAATATCCCAAGAGAATCATCCCACCCCCCACTGGGATATTTGAAAAACCATGTCTCCCCAGTGATGGACTTCGTGGGTCACCCCCTCTCTGGAGAGTAAAGGTCCAGGGTTTGAATGACACATGATCAACTTGCCAGCAGTGCATCAATTTATGTCTGCGACACGTTTTGAATGCTCACAGAGATCAACAAATGTTCAAATGATCCCAGTCTGTTTGGAGTCAGATAGTTCTTGGAGTTTTTTTTTTCTTTCCTGTGGGTCTGAGGGTGGTGTTCTTGAAGCCATAAAAACACTTAGACAATAACAATGTGATAAATGTGAGAGAAAAGGAAGCATCTTTGCTTTTTAGTTAAACCACAAAGTGAGCAGACAAGCCATTGTCCTTTGTTGTTATCGCCAATGCTGAACTCTTTTTTAATGCCAGATTATATCCCGTTTGCCTCATGCATGAAAACACAATCACTTGAACTCCTGCATTTCCCTTAGCTCTCTTTGTCTTGTGCTCCCTCTGCCTTCACAGCCTTCAAAACCAAACTGTCAACTTCCCATTCAGCTGAGACAATAGTCCTATGAGGACGGCGGGAATCAAAGAAATTAAACTTCACTCATCACGCCGTTAAAAACATCCTGGAACATTTGAAGCTGCGGGGTGAAAAATCCCTCATAAGCTGCAGAACACAACAGAGCAGATATAGGAATGGAGCACGGAGATAAAACGCGCCATCTATTCTTGCAAGCTCGTCTTTGAATCCTCCCTTCAGTATGCTTCTTCGCTCCCTGCAGAGTTGCTTCAGCTTCGCCCCTCCCTGGAGAGATTTGCAGAGCGAACACCTTGAGATTCTCTGCGGCTGTGTGCTCTCCTAAATTTGCTGCAGGCAACTTAAAAATGATACCTCGCACTGCCTCTCCCTTGGTAATTATACATCATCGCCCATGAATGCGATACACAGAAAATACTTGATGCTTGTATAATAAACTGGTGTGAAAAAAAAAAAGAACAAAAATTATCCTGGATATAATGAGTGTTTGATCTTTCAGAGATGTGATTGCATCTTTAAAATTACAAGGAGTACTACATGTTCATAATATTTACATGCCGTGACAGCCCCATGCCCTCTGGCTATGCCTTCGTTTGCTGTAAGGAAGCCAATACAAAATGTCAAAGTCTGGGTTAAGCAGGAATCTGCCAGTTTAACTTTCTCATCATACTGAGAGAGGTTTTGTTGATGCCATCACAGTCTGAAAAAAGCCCTTTTCTGAATAATGGCAGACTGACAAGTCCATCGAGGTTTGTGTGCAATAATGTCTGCACGTCGGCCCCATCGCTATATTATGCGCCCTCTGCTGCACGGAGAATCCGCGTTCAGCTGGAAATTCATTCCTCACAAAGCGATAGCTGTTAAATTAGAGCCAACAGACAATTATGATGAGTGCTGACAGGTGAAGTGGTCTCATCTGGGCCACAGACACACACATACACACGCATACACACAAAAACGCACACAAACACACACAGAGGGATTTGCAATTGTTCAAGGTCCCTCGGTCAAGCAGCACAGTTTCATCGACAAACAACTGTTGTGCTGATTATACACCGGGAGCCGGTTCGACTGTGATGCCGACTTAATTAGTTGCTTTGTAATGAGCACAGAACTTAGTCCCTTGTGTGAAGGCGCCTTCCATTAGCACACACCAGTAACTCTTCTTCAGTTTCTTAACCACATGTGCCACAGGGAAATTTCTACTGGACCGTAACACTTTGTGCAGCTGCAAATGAGAGTCAGAGACTTTGCCAATGACATTGTTATGCAATATAGATTTTCTAATCTAACAACCCCCACTTACACATCTGAAACTTCCAAGTACACTTTCGGCTCATGAACTCAAGTATTCCTACTCAAAGGCGTGAATCACAGCAAGATTATTCTCGACTAAAGAGTGGTGAAAAACACATGTAACCAGCACCAAAAGCACAGAAATAAAAAGTCTTGTGTAAAGTCTTCTTGAATCAAAATAGCCCCGTCTCACTCCACGAACTCAACGAGCTGCACGTCTTCACCAAGTGAGCCTTTTTCTCACAAAATGTCGAGGGAATAAGATGCAGACTTTGACCACAGTCCCTGTTCACTCATGGATCACACAGCCAGAGATTTTTAGCATGAGATGAGTTCCCACAACTGGAAATATACTGGAGTGGCGCCTGGACAGAGCACACAGGAGAGAGAACAAGCTGTCCAGACTGCACTGTTTGATTTTTGTTTGTTGCCTTTAATGCCCACAATGGGTATGGCAAAACAAACAAAACCCCAGAAAGTTCTGTGTCTACAGCTGTAACTAAATCGAAAAATAAATTAAATTCACCAGGAAGACTTTCTTCCCAAACAATATGTGAAAGATGGTTATATATCCATCACCACTGGCTATGTTAACTCAAGTTTAATGAGAAGAATACAGGACAAAAGTCTGTAAGACATCAGTAAAGTACAGCAAATATGACCACTCACCTGAGATGTTAGATTATAGGGTCAATCTATAGGTGCTGATCGCCATTACAAGTTAGTGACAAAGATGCCGACCTTTCTTCAACCATAGAGTACATTTCTTGAAATAAACAAGAAACTTGTGCCCTAAAGGATTAACACTCAGTAAAGGCCTTGGCACAACTTGGCAATATATCTGTGAGCAGCAATATCTAACATGTCTCAGAGGTTTTCAGGTAGGAACCTCCTTCTGTCAGTGTTTCCTTTAGTTATACGACACTTCCAGAACCAAGCCGTCTTACTACCGCATCGAGTCTCATGCCAACTACGTTTCGTTGCAGTTCCTCGACTGGCTACTAGAGGCTGGCTCAAGTGAGTCAATCTCCATTGACTCCAATGTTAAATTGTACAACTTTAGAACAGAAATAAACATATTTACAGCCTGTTGAAAAAAACGTCTTGGTCTCAGTTGTTTGAATGCACATCCTTGACAATTCTTTTTTTTTTTTTTTAAATATTTTTATCCCGGTTTTTTCCCATTTTTACCACCCCGTGCTCCTACCTACTGACAGTCCTGGGCACTGCCATCCTCTACCAACCCCGGGAGGGCCCTGCACTGAGCTCAGGTCTCCTCCTTAACCTGAGGAGTGAGCAGGCCGCATCTTTTCACCAGACAGGGTGAGGTTTCTCTGACCGGACGTAGCGCGTGGAAGGATCACGTTCTTGACAATTCAGAGGGGGGGTGGTGAATGTTTTTGTACTACGCCAGGAGAATTTATATGAAGAAGATTACTGATTGACAGTCAGCTCAGTCAATGGCTTGCTGCTATTATTTAGTCATCTGTAATTGTACCGCTCTTTGTGAAGCAACCAGCCATTTGTACACACCCAGCGTCTGTTATTTTTTTTTTCACCGTCAAGTCAACATGTTAAACAGTATATTCTGCTGTCAACGTCTGACATGTCAATCTGTACATGCTTCCATTAAGCTAGCTAATACCCAGCTATAATGTACAACTTTGCAGATGACACTGAAATCTACGTGTCACTCACAGCAGGAGAACATGCGACTGTAGATTCATTGTGTCACTGAATCAAACAGATCAGTGTGGATGCAAAACAATTTTCTGAGTTACCTTGTTACCAATCATCAGTTACCTTATGACTCTCTCTCTAGCACCTAAAAATAAGGTGTAGAAATCTAGGAGTAATATTGGATTCAGATATGAACTTCAACAGCTACATTCAATCAATAACATCAGTAGCTTTTTACCATCTAAAAATAATTGCCAGAATCAAAGGAATAGTGTTTAAACTAGATTTAGAGAGACAAATCTATGTGTTTGTCTCCAGCAGGTTAGACTACTGTAACGATCTGCTCACTGGGCTCCAAACGAGCTGTAAGACAGCTGCAGTACATCCAGAATGCTGCTCCCTTGAGTCCTGACTACAACCAGTAAATACAACCTTATTAGTCCAGTCCTCAGGTCTCTGTACTGGCTTTCTGTCACTCAGAGAATAGACTTTAAAACAACTTTGCTTGTGTACAAGTCCCCTCATAGATTAGCGCCAAAGTACATCACTGACCATATGAAACAACTCGGACTCTGAGAACCTCAGGAAGTGATCTCCTGCTGGTAACCAAAGTTGGGACTAAACAAGGTGACGCTGCGTTTCAGTTTCATGCTCCTAAACTCTGGAACAGTCTTTCAGAAGATGTGAGACAGGCCTTCACTCTGACAATGTTCAAATCCAGGCTGAAAACAGTTCTATTTAACTGTGCATATGACAACTGAAAGGAGTGTATCTGCTCTTTTTTTTTAATCAAATTTTTAATTAAATTAATGAATTAATGATTATTTTCGGGTTTTATTGATTTATTAGGGCCCGAGCACTGACAGTGCGAAGGCCCTATTGTATCTGTAGGAATTGTTCTCGTTCTCCTTCTGACGAAATGAGGGCCTTTTTTCCCCCCTAAACGTCCCCCAAAAGTCACCAAATCTTGCACGCAAGCCAGGCCTGGTGAAAAATGTGATATTTAATGGTTTGCATTAATGCGCGTGGCCTAATGGCTCAACAGCGCCCCCTAGAAAACTTCGTGCCTCAAGCCCCACAATACGGTTTGACGTACATGCACGAAAATTGGTACACACCTGTATCATGTCGCAACTTAAAGAAAAGTCTCTTGGCGCCATGGCCGAAACCGAACAGGAAGTCAGCCATCTTGAATTAATCGTGTAATTTATGCCATTTATTCGGCCGCTTCTTCGCCCGAACCGTAACGTGCACCCAGGTGTGTTATACATCAAAATGTGCGTCTCGTACGATGCCGATGCGCATTAATTTTCTCAGTCAAAAGCGTTACCGTGGCGACGATAGACGCCAAAAAGCGCGCCCCCCCTTCATCTGATTGGTCCATATTTGATAGTTCCTACTTTCTGCCATAATTTTGAATGGTTTGACATAAAGAGTCGTGGGTGGCGCGTCATCGGACTCAGTTTTGAGTCCTTGAACATAATTGGTGCAAATTAGCCCCGCCCCTTCTTCTGATTGGTCGATATGTGATAGTTCCTATTTTCTGCTATAACTTCTGAATGGTTTGACATAAAGACTCGTGGGTGATGTCATCGGATTTAGTTTTGAGTCCTTGACCTTTATTGCTGAAAATTGCACGCGCAAGGGCACGTTCATCGCTCCTTGAAGATTTAATTTAATTAGCATTTTATGTAGCTGTAAAGCACTTTGAATTGCCTTGAGTATGAATTGTGCCCTACAAACAAACTCGCCTTGTCGGCAGCTCTGCAGATATTTTGGCAGTCTTCGTCTGAAGGAGCAGGGAGCAAAGCTAACGTTGGTTGACACATGGCGGGTGTGTTTTTGTTGGTTTTCGAAACAACACGGTTGTACTGTACACAAAGCAAAATGGCATTCAAAACTGTTCTACAGAAACCAATGAGTCTTTCCATGTTCAACACAGGACTGTGGCCCAACAGTAGTTTCCATTGTCATTTCAGAACACCTATTAAGTTTTGCATCATAACTGTTTTAAATGAGGCTAATAAGTTAATAATAAGCTAATAAGTTGGGAGGCTCAGGAAAAGACTACACGTCTGGCTTGATCGAATAAATAAGCTCTCCTGGTGTTTTGTTCTTATTATTGGTAAAAACCATCCAAATTAGCTTTTGATTCCTGTCATGTCCCGGTCATGTCTTGTAGTTAACACAAGAAAATAATGATGGAAGAGAAAAACGAGAGACTGATCCAGCGAGATATCGAGCAAGAGTAAATGTTGGGGTTAAGTCATATACGGACTTTGCCTTCACACCTGTAGGGGCACCTTTGAGCTAAACATTGCAAAAGTTCCTTTGTGTCTCTTTAAATGGAGGGAAATGCATTTCACCTTAAAAACACCTGTGATTTGTCAAAGCGATTTATTGGGCCATTAATAGTTGACAAGATAAATGAACCACGGGCTCTGAAATAACCCTGCTGGTCGAGTTTTTTGTGTTTACTGTGTACGCTGTTGGATCACAGCAGGGCATTCATCTGCACACCATCCCTCTTTTGTTAATGGCTTCATGGCAAACTCAGTCATTTCACATTCGGTCAGACATGTGAGAAAGAAAACTGAGAGGCAGGTGGAGGTAACGTACAGTACTAGAAGAGTTGTCGTTTAGACTTAAATGCAAGATTTGTGAAGTTTTCTGGAATATTGTAGGTAGCAGGTGATCAAGTTCAAATAAAAAAGTAAATCAAATTGAGATCTGATATCAGTATGCAAAACTGACCATCATTTGCCTTGAACTTTTTTACTTTACTTCTCATCTTGTCTTATTTGGCAAGGTTCTTTAGTCCTTCATCTAGATATTTTGTGTTTCAGAATTATACTTTTAATTTAGAGCTGCTAAAAACGCATCAGATATGCTAAAGCTGTGGGCTATGGGCATTTGAAAGGTGCTTGCAGCCTGTATATTTTGGAACATAAAGTAAATGATTTCCATGTTAGTGGAACTATTGAAAAAATAGTGCCGTTAACACGTCTTTGGATGGTCATTTTTTTCAGAAAAGAGCGCATTAACAGAAATAATTGTATTATCAGCTTTGCACACTGCCAACTGTTTCTATGATGTCTGATTGGTGTTCAAGCCAGCGGGAAGTGTCATCTTGTTTTAATTAGTTCGTCAAATGAGGTCAGACAGATTTTGTAGTCCATGCAGACACATATGGTGCGCCCTTTGCCGCCCTGAAACTGCAGAGCCCCCCTACATCACAAATCCCAATTTAATCCCATTTTGTAATTAGGGCTCATTGTTTTCAGTTAATTAAACTTGATTTGATTTTAACCAAATCAAGACTTGATTTACCTTTTGTTAATTCAACATTTCAATAACCTTCAAATGGCAAATTAAACAGTACATTAATGTTACAGTTGTTCGGGATAAAAAGCAAGAGCTGAAACTCCCTAGAAACCCTCCCCAGTTTCCACCCATTTAAGTTTCCACCCATTTAACTTGTTGTTGTTTAAAGGGACAATAGGATATTCCTAACAAAACATTCCAATAATGCTCATGTAGATGCTTTTGTAAATATTTTATTTATTTATTTATTTAGTTTCGTGCATGGTGGTCAATCTACACACCCATGACCGAAAAGGAGCAGGATGAAGACAAGTCTTATGTTACCTGCCCCTTATTAAATACCAAAACAAAAAGAACAGTCAATGTAACCAATATTTACAAAAATATACACTTAAATAGAACCAACCACAGATATTAATAACACTGCTTAATTCCCAGTCTATTCATGATCATATAACTTAAATATTTTATCTTTATACATTTTTTTGAACCCAAGTGAATTTGTACATTCCTTTAAATCATTCTGTAGAGATTTCCACAGTTTTACTCCCACAACCGATGTACACATCTGCTTAAGAGTGGTCCTTGCATACTGATGTTTGAAATTATATTTCCTTCTATGTTCTATATCTTCTGGATTTGAAAAAACAAACAACTGCTGTAGATTACTTGGTAATAATTTTCTTTTTGCCCTATGCATAACTAATAACGTCTGTAACTCAACTATTTCTTTAAATTTAATAAGTCCTGAATTAATAAATAATCTGTTGGTGTGTTCTCTGTAATTTGTTTTATGAATGATCCTCACCGCTCTTTTCTGCTGGATAAACAATGGATGTACATTGCTAGTATATGTGTTACCCCAGACTTCCACACAGATATCACACAATATCTCCACTTGGTTAAAAAAAAGTATTTTTTTTAACTGTTTCTATCCAAGCCCAATCTAGTCCCAGCAAAAGTCTTTACATAATAAACCACAACAATATGAGTCAACCAGGCTTTCCATCTTTAACTTGAATATGTATAAGAATCGTTAAAGGTTGGGCTTGACATGTCGGGAAAGCCTGGAAGAGTTTTGAAGAGAGATTATGAAAGCACACAATCAAAAAGTACTACCGCTCTTCCTTCACGGCAAGGCGAGTTTATTTTCTATAGCTCATTTCAGACACAGAGGCAACTCAAGAAAGACATTAAGAAACAAAGAACAAGAAAATAAACTAATTAAATTAACAGAAATAGCACAAAAATGGTAATTTAAAGAAATAGAAAGGAAGAGATGCCCATAAAAATACTTAAAATTTAGAAAAAAAGGGTGGATTTGCTCAATAAAAGTATTGAACAAATTGGAGGTGCATTGATTAAAAGTGTTTGGGGAAAATAGGAAACTCTTCCATTTGGTTCTAAATTGTTTGGGAAAAATATAAGCTCCAAAAGGAGTTCATTCCAGCAGTAATAACTGAAAGACATTTCGTCTTGCTCATGCAGAAGTTGTTTCTCTGACAACAATCTGGGCAATCAGCATTCAGAGATTTATAACCAAAATGAAGGAAGGAATAAAAATAAGTCATTTTTTTAAGTGGAAGCCCATGTAAGGATTTGAATATTGCAGTGATGCATTCCCTCCACCTGATGTTATCAGTATTCCTGCTGCGGCATTTGGAATGAGTTGTAGATGTCCAATACTTTTACTGAGCAGGCCAGTAAGGAGTGCATTACACTAATCTAGCCCACATAAAATTAAGGCATGAATGAGCTTTTCCAGATCCTTGTTGGACAAGTTTTTCATTTGGGCTATGCTTTTAAGATGCCAGAAAGATGAATTCATTGCACTTTTCATGTGGATGCTGAAATTAAATTCAAAATTCAAAATACTTTATCATTAGTTCCCAAAGGGAAATTACGGTGGCCGACAAGGGCCAAACGCACTGCAACGGCTTAATGCGTCTCAGTTAAGGAAAACGGCTTCAAGTACAGAAACGATTCAAATTCACAAACTCAAAACGAGGTACAAAAAGAGGAACGTGGTGCAAATGAAAAAACGTGCTGCAAAAAACAAAGACAAATGCAGCATCATCAAACACGCTGCAAATAGAGAAACGATGCAAAGCACAAAACGATATAAAACAAGAAACCACCTTCAAAAGAAAAACGCTCCATAACCGGTCACTACAACCGGAAGTGATCCAAACCTGCAGGGGGCGCTCTCGGCGTAACAGCTCAATGGACAGACACAAGGGATGTAGAGAGAGACCGAACAACTGACTAATATGGACAGGACGAACAGGAAGGGCCCACAAATTGATCCCTGCAGGACTCCATACGTCAAGGTAGTTCTTTCAGATTCATGATTATGTATACCGGTACTCACAATGTAACCTCCGTCCATCCTGTCAGAAATATGGTAAAGGGTCTTCATGTGTCAAAGGTTTTTTCTGGTATGAGTTTCATCCTGAACACCCAGAACATTCTCCTGAGAGGATGAGTAATTATGTATTATTCCTAGCTGTTTTTAATAAAACAGCAACATACATTTATGAAAATAATGAAATTAAAAGGTAGGGTCCATGATTTTGGAGAGCTAGCAAGATTTGAAAGTGGCACCTCCTCTAAGCCCCGCCTCCTCCTCCCCCTCCCGTCAGCGCTCCGTCCAAAGCCACGCCCCCACAAACTTTGGGGAACGCGCATTTGCAGGAGTCAAGTTTTCCAGGACATTTTGGACAGCACATTTTCAACAAAACTACCCCATGTCTCATTCACCTGTAAGCAAGGCCGGTTTTAGGGGGGGCAGGGGTGGGCTGTGCCCGCCCAAACGTGCGTCCTGCCCACCCAATCAAAGTTATGGGGATCCTTTATTTTTTTATAAATCTAAAAAAATATCACAGAATATCTGTACAGTTTCTGATTGGGTGGGCACTGCGCATCAATTTTAGACACAACAATGAACGCATACCGCAAAAGTTGTGTCTCGGCGGAGGGACCCGACGTCCCAGCAAAAAGAGCACAACAGAGAAGTTCAGAACAGCATACAGCACACACTGAAGGCTGATTTATGGTTCCGCGTTACACCAACGCAGAATGGTGCGCGACGCCACGTACCCTACGCCGTAAGCTACGGCGTAGCCTTACAGCGTAGCCCTACGGCGTAGCCGTGGCAACAGAGCCTGCACAGCATCGCACGGCACGGCACGGCACCACACCGCCGCACTACGCCTTTGTCGGGATGGAGATGCCTCCATCCCCACGGACCATCATACTGGGGGTCCGTGGGGATCAGTCTGTATCAGTCTGTCAGAGGCGATTTCATAGAAGGACAGAGTTCCAGCAGGAACGTCCACATACACTGCTGCTTTGCCAGAGAATGAAGATGAAGATGAGGAGATGATGGATGTTTCTCTGTTATTGTGACAGACACGTTACTGACCACCTGGATGATGGTTCAGACTCCAGGAATGATCATTTCTTCCAAACACTACAGTCATCAGAGTTTCCTCTCCTGCTGATTCTTTTGTAACTCACTGCCACAGAAACTCGTCCGCTCCACTGGACCTCCCAGTAACAGCGACCCGTCAGAACTTCTCTACACAGCAGCTGATCCCAGTAATCAAACCTGTCTGGATGATCAGGATATGACTGATCCTCCTCCACATACATCATCTTCCTGTTGTCGTCAGACAGTTTGATCTTGTTGTGGACTGTGTTTGTGTCGATGGTGAGTTGACAGGAATCTGTTATTGATCAGTTATTGATCACTGATGGACTGGGGGTCCGTGGTAGACCCCCAGTAGCGGACAACCTGCGTCGCAGAATCGCACTTTGGCTTTCTTTTTTTAGCCTTTTTAGCAGGGCGAGCCATTACATTTGACGTGACCGCCGGACCGCGAGCCGGCGGTGAAGCCGGGAGCGGCGGGGGCCCTCCGATGTCAGGCCTCGGGAGGAGCGGGGGAGGTGGGGGGTTACGGTTGAGTTACACTAGGACACTGAGCCGAGGAGGACCCATGGGAAGTGGACACGGGGGTCTGGAAGAAGAGTGGCAGGCTGGAAGTAGAGAGACGTGACGAGAGCGCGCACGAGACGGAGGAGGGCGTGGGCGGGACTTAAAATGAAGGCATCTGATTGGTTCTTTCCCCCCTGCCAATCCTCTGGTCCTCTGACCAATCGGTTTCATTCGAACCGCAAAAAACAGATTGGTTAGAGTTTTTACAGGATTAAAGCTGTCAGAGAGGTCGGATTTTTTTCTTTTCCTTTTCTTTCCACATTATTCACTGGCTACTCTCAGGATGGAAGGAACATTTTACCCAGTATAACAATAAATGTTTTTGAATACGATCACAGACTATACCTTTAATTAAGAGATTTGTCTTTCTATTATGAGGAAGAAAATATGTTCCAAGTGTGTTTGTGATTTTATTCAGCAACTTTTGAAATGTATGCATCCTGCAAGACATGTTGCTACATTAGGGGAGGAAATGGTAGAAATTTGGTCAGTATCAAAATTTCGAAGTGGAAGACATTGATATTTTTTGCTAAACCAGACATTATCATGCACACATACATACAGTAACAGTTTAGTTGTTTTAGATTTGTACTTTTTCTGTATATACAGTATTTGCTCAAACATTGAGTCACAATCAGCATCCTTATGGGAGGAGTTGACCTTGTTTACCTTGTCTTGTACCAAACCCTTGCAAAATCCCAGTGGCTCTACATGCCCCTCTTTTGGTATCAACAATTGATGGCTGCTCTATCGCAGAGATGTCAACATCATCGGACTGCAAAAGCACAAGCTCAAGATGGTTAGGCTGGAGTGTGCATATGCACTTATTTATTGTGGAAAGATGAAAGGACGGCCCTCCGAGGGAAGGAAGGAGGATGTGCTCAGTCAACCAGTGAATCCAGAGACCAACAACTCCCAGACCTTTGGTTGATGCCCCTGTGATCAAGTGGATCACTCCCTGATAAAGGAAGGTGCAGTCTCCTGTGACTAATATTGGGCATTAATACGTTTTATGTTTGTATTTGTTTTATGTAAAGCACTTTGTGCTGCATTCTATGTATGAAAGGTGCTTTATAAATAAAGTTTGATTTGAAAAATAAACGTAGACAGGAAAAGTTGGGGCGTTATGGTGTTCATTTGTATGTGCCATGTTCTTTGAAATAGTACAGATTTTCAGGGTAAAGATTGCAGATGCATTTAGTCACTGTTGAAAGAAGACAGGAAGGCCCACCGACTCCTGAAAAGGACAGTGCAAGCTTTACCCAAATGGACAGAACACAATCGCCTTAAAAAATTAAACAGAGATAAATTTAAAGAGAAACCAGTGTTATTCAGGACACAAAGCGGATTTTGCAAAACTGGATAAAAATCAATTTAAAACTTGTATACATACTGTAAATGACCACAAAAACCAACAATGTATTATGTCGGTTCATGAAACATTAGTGTCTTTATCATTTTAGCCGCATTTTCACCCTAACAGGGCAACATATCCTGGAAGACGCAACTCGTACAATCCTAAATATACAAAATGTTCTTTAAAAAATTGTTGAAATAGTTTTCTTGGGACCAAAAGAAATAGGTAGTTATTATAAATGAAGGGCTAAGTATGATTTGAGCCACATGATTACAGTCATTAGATCTCAGTGAACTGGGCTTTCAGGACTGTAATTATATGGCTAAATCAGTGTCAGTGGTAAATGATTGAAAGCCTGATTGAAAATGGTTGAATATCATTTTTCTTTAAGGAATTATTGATTAAATTAGAACTCACCTTCTCAATAACCTTACTCACACAGGGAGGGGGTGAGATGTGGCTGTAATGAATTTCTTAAAGCATCCAGGTTCCTTTTTTTTAGCAGGGATCTGACATCTCCAGTTTTTGGTGTTGCTGGAAAGGGCCCAGAGAGAAACGAGCCAAAAACAATATGGAATAGATCCTCTGCCAAAGAGCTAAAAACAAGTTTAATAACACTTGAACGCAGGATATCCAAAGAGCAGGTAGCTGGGTTCAGATGTTGGACATTTCCTTCTAGATTAATCACGGTGAAGAGTAAAGTTGTTCTTCAAGTAGAAAATAGTGAGCTCCTGAAGTCTTGTGCTGGCAGATCGGAACTTGTATTTACTTTAATGTTTGAACCTTTTTTAAATGGAATAAATATGCAAACCCATTGCATCTGTGGTATTTCTGTGGCAGACCTAGTCCAGCCAGGAAGACCATTCACTTTGCAAGACTTCCATATTGTGGGATGGCTCTGGTAGCCCTCCCATCTATACTATACATATATACTGTCTGACTGTCCAAGAGCCAATATTCAAAACACCCAAGACGGCATCTGCCACATGCTTTGCTTCTCTGATTTGTTCTAAGTTTTTACCCGAAGGCATTTTCTTCTACATCTGATGGTACAGGCCCCCAGAAATCAAGGTAAAATCCAGAGGGACACGAGTCATTTTCTGTATCAAACAAGAACATCATTTGGATGGCGGGCCACTGCACTGCTTCCAAAGCCGCACCTCCAAAGCACACGAACACACCACGCCTCACTGAAGAAAGAGTTTGACAGACAGGCCAACGGTACAATGACTTTGCTTGAGTCACGAACATTTAATTTACTGTTTGCTTTTGGTGTGTAAGGAGAATTTAAGTTCATATAGCAAAAAATGCTTTAGAAAAAGATCTCCTACCCAACCTTATATTATATTATAAACCCACACAAACCTGAGAAAAAATGTGAAGCACCAGAAAAAACAACACACCCATGGTATAGAAAACTGTAAATTAATGTCTATGTATATCATAGGGCAGTTTATTGAACTTGTAAATGAGTTAAGAGTCATTATGCACGACTTTAGTTTTTTCTTTTACACTCACAAAACAATAAAAGTTTGAACATTTATAATAATAATTTGTTGCTTCAACATTACATTCAAAGCTGTAAATCGTTATAGCTACATTTTGTTAAAAACACAATATTTACAGTAATTGTAATACACAAATTTTGTATTTGGCATACTTACATTGATCTCATCATATAATTTACAGGCTCTCAAGTACTGATTAATGTGAATATTTAATCTCAAAAATTCACCATGAATCCCAAAAAATAAAACATACAAACAATACTAAAGTTACCCACTCCCTCTTCCCCAAAAAACGTATAGAGCTGAACTGCGGAATATTTTATGTTAAAAAAAAACTTGTTTCCTGGTGAACAGTGAAATGTGCCCAGAAGAACATCTTGACTGCAGCAGTGCGGCGTGACGCGGCCGAGCCGACAGAACTCAACTCACGTCCAAGTTTGTAATAAAACAGAAAAAAAAACATCTCACCTGTACAACTATTTGACAATGATTTGTTTGTAAATCACTCCTCGTGTTCTTTAAGGTCAATGTTGACAGTGAAAGTCAGTTCTAATTACCATTTAGTTTAAAATAAAAATAAAATAAAAGAGGTCATAAAAACAGTACTGGTCATATGCAGAGAAGAAAAAAAAAATTGTGCTTTTCTACAGATAAAACTGATCGATATAGTTGTAATTAATTTGGATTCTTGATTAAAAAGTCGCTGACATTTTTGTCCGAAAAAGGATCCAACCTTTCTTTTTAAAGTGGACGTCAGAAGGCCATTTCCAGGCATTTTTGTCTCACCCGAGGTACTTCTGCTTTAGCTTTGCAGCTATCATACCTCCAGTCAGTGTGCTATTTCTTTAGAACGATGAATAAAAACGAGTAATCTTGCTTCTTTTAAACATGTTTTCTAGTTGGTCAAATGTGGGAAGTGTCTTCTGATCGGTTAAGTTTTTTCTAGCTCTCTGTGAAAGCTGGGGATTGTTCCCAGTGTTGCCTCTGATCTATCGTGTCATCATCCTTTGATAAAAGGTTCGCCCAATATGCAGTTATGCTCATTTAACGTTCATATTGTTTGACCATGAACACCCATCATGTGACATTTATAAACCTACTGATTGCTTTTCAAGCTTTTTTCTTTTTTTACAGTTTAAAAAAAATGGGAGCGCTAATGAGTTCACTGAATGTTACAAAGGTGATACAACAATTATGAATGTTTAAACACCACCCGACAGCTTGTAAATGTTCATGCCTTAAATTGTATCATCCTAAAATAATTTTCATATAATCCTGCACCAACGTAGGACGTTTGGATGAGTAGGAATGTTTTGTGTTGCTTTGGATTCAACGCGCCCGCGAGGTTGGCCAAGGTAGAACATCTCCATGGATATCTCTTCACAACAGAACAGAGCTTTAGCCTAAACCACCACAATATTTTCAGAGATTACATGCGTTTTCAACAATGACAAAGAAATACAGGCATGCTTGTGTGAGTGAGGACTGGATCTTGAGTATGAAAACCGTCAATTAGATGCAACATAGCAACAGCAGGGGCGTCTCCACTAAAGGGAGTTCTGGGTAGATTTTTTAGGCATCTGTCTCCGTTACCAGGAACGGCCCTACAAAAGTGGCCTTCAGGAACCTTTTAGGCGGGAAAAAACATCCCTGTAGTATGACAGGTGCTCAGATTGGCCAGCAGGAAGCTCCTGGCTAGGGGGCCTCTGCTAATCGGGACTTTACGACTTAACATTACGTTCAGCACTGTCACATGAAAATATATTCTGTGGATATAATTACACCAATGCAGAGGTCTGGAAGAGGGTTTGTTAAAAAAACACCCAAGTAGCATCCAATGTTAACATGTTTCTTCTTCTCTTTTTCCTTATATTGTATTCTTCTTTTATGCTGCTGCTTATTAGCGAACAGCGTGCATTACTGCCACCTCGTGGTTGGCGGTGTTATTGGTTCAGTCAGTGGTTCCTGCGTAGCGCTACGGTGTAACGGAGACATGCCAGCTGAATGGGCTGAGAAGACGCTCGGCCTTGTTACAGGTTCCTGTCTGGCGGTTTAACCTTGAACTCCTGCTAGTGGAAACGCACCTAACGTTGTTTGTTGCATCCTCAGATCTACAGTACATGTACATTTCTTCCAAGAAATCATGAAAAAAAAAAAAACAGCAGAAGCTGATCATCTTTCGATTTAAAAATGAACACGTTGTACACCTTTATCTTAACCCTATACCTGCTATATCAGCATTTCCCATTGGCTGGGCCAGTGACATCATGACACCCTGCCCGGAACTGTTCTTTTGATGGAGAACAGTGGAATTAAGGCCAACCCCGACTTGTGACACTGTTAGTTTAAGCAACAAAATAAAGCATTGAATAGCAGAGTTCTTGAAACTTGGAAATACCATGTACACCTTGTACAGCTTTACAGCTTTCAATTATTTCTAAGGTACTAATTTATCGCTTTAGATGAGTCCAAAAATACAGAAAAGCCTCCCGTGTCCACTTCAAAAAAGCAAGATCATTTAAAAAATATGGTAATAATGAAATGGGGAAAAACAAGTTTCTTACAGGACATTGTTCAGTTTCCTTTGGCACAATCACCCCTCCCCCAACCCCCCAACCGACATCTGGTCCTGTACTGTACATACTGTATGTCTTATACGTCATGCATGAGCATAAGTGTTCACATAAAAACCTATGGCCGATGCCAAAGTCCAGTTTGTGCGCATGCATTTGGTCCAAACTCATGATTTCATTGTTAATAGGGAGGTTGTTGTTGTTTTTTAGACAAAAAAAGGCTGCAGCTTACCACTTAAAACTGTTATTTGTAATCTACATGAAACCATGAATCGTCAAAGCTGTTGTCATTACAATCCCAAATTTAACAAACAGAAAATCGCTGCAAAAAAAAAAAAAAGATGTCCTAATGTGGCCGTAATCAGAATTTTTCAAATAAGGCGCAAATGCAGGAACACACCCTCGTCTTCTACGCTTCACGGAAATGCATACTCGAGGCCTCTAGCACCTTTTTTTGCCGTACAGTTTACAAATACAGAGCTGTCTAAAAAAAAAAAAAAAGAAAAAGAAAAAGAAAAGAAAAACGTGCAAGACTCACAGATAAAAGACTCTGTTTCCAATACTTAAGGCAAAAACAATTCTCATATATACCAATATACATATATCTGAGATTAGTACTTCTATCAAAACTGTGTTTTTGTCTAGAGTGTTCTGGTAAACATACATTGTGACTGACCCTGGTGACCTACTGTATGAACTAGAGCCAAAAGTGCGGAATGGCCAAGTCGAAGTCAATGCAACTCCCGCTAGGTAATCGCGAAGGGGAACTTGTCGTATCCGGGAGTTTCTCAGTTTCTGACTACCTGTTAATCTACTGGCCTGTGTTCTTCATCGGAGTACAGGTCAGGAATGCCAAACTGAAGATCACTAAAAGTGAGTGCCAAGTAGAAAAGTGCAAAATACGCCAGTGTGTTTGATTCCACCACCTCCCAGAAGCCCCTGAGCCGGCACCTATAACTGGGACACCTTCCTGGGCAGCGGCCTGGGCCGGGGCACCCGCGGGTCCGCCGTGCCGTCCACCTTCATGCTGCCCGTGCGGAGCTGGTGGGGCTTGGGCGGCAGCGCCGGGGGGTCGGCCTGCGGGGGGATGGACAGGCTGTGGGGCAGCGGCACGGGTCTGCGCGGGTTGTTCCTCTCGTACACGCTGTACGGAGGCGGGGTCTTGTTCTCCCTGCGGATCGGCTCGTCCGAGCTGCTGGAGATGGAGTTTGGCAGGGTGTTGGGCGGGGCCAGCGGGTGGGGCGGGTGGTCGCCGGCCGGCAGCTCGGTGCCCGACGCCTCCGAAACGCTGCAGCGACTGAGCGAGGAGATGCCGCTGCTGTAGCTGCCAGACAGGACGGGGGAGTTGGACACCAGGCTGGCCGACTGGCACTCAGTGGGAGACGGGGTGAAAGGTGGCACTGAGGTCTGCGGGAAGAGAGAGAAACAGCTTTTTACTTCCAATTCCATATTTACTGAACATTTCATTGTGTAAACTAGGGCTGCGGATCGATTCTAATGTCAAGAATCAATTCGATTCCAATTCTTAAAGGGGACCTATTATGAAAAACAGGTTTTTTCTTGCTTTATCATATATAAAGTGGTCTCCCCTCACCCTGCCAACTCAGAGAAGGAGGAAAGCAACCAAATTCTGCAGTGTCTGTACAGCCGCCCGGATGAGCCGTCCAGTGTGATGTGGCTTCTACGAGCCGTTCAGATTCTGCTCCCTTTCGCTACGTAATGAAAATGCAATTTACATAGGTTGGCCTCCGATGCGTGAAACCACGCCCACAACTAACTCTGCCGGCTGGAGCTTCCACCATTTTTTTGTAGCATTTATTTTTGTAGCCATTATTATAGATAATGGATGGATGGATGTATCGTGTCATTCAGGCAGCCAATCAGCACAGAGCCTCATTATCATAGCCTCCCGGCCTACTCAGAATCCTGCATAGATAATGAGGTTAGAGAATGGGAAGATAAAGACATGGCTCAGAGGCTGAATTTCTAATTTATTTAGCAAAAACAATCAAAAGCTTGTTTTTAAGACATTCACAGGGATTAAAGCAAAAAAAAATCCCAGGACGGAAAGTTTTCAGACCCCCCCCCCCCCTACTTTTTATGTAATAATGACAGGGGGTTCTAAACGAGGCACTGCACTACAGACTCGCTACATAACTTTGAACAAAGCATCTAAAATTAAAATGCAGATATACAAGCTCACAGCGCGTCACATTCGTAATGCAACGTAGGCTTGTAGCTCCGCAGTGTTTACATTGCGGCACACCGACATGCGACGAGGTCTAGCGCTGAGTTATGGTCCTGCGTCACACCAACGCAGAGCACACGGCGTAGGGTACGAGGCGACACGCACCGTACGGCGCGCGTCGCCGCGATACCTACGCCGAGGCCTACGGCGTAGGTACGCGTCGATTTAACGCGGAACCATAATTCAGGCTTCACAGCGCGACTCCACTGTCCACCGGCGCGCGCCCGGCTCGTCGCCGCGCGCAGCTCCTCGCCACGCCGACTCCGCGCTCATATATTTAATACATTTATAAAGCCCATATATTTATAAAGCCCCACCTGGCCGAGCCCTAACACTGAGGCCATGGTAGATTTAGGTTACACACGGACACGCGGCACTGTTGACTTTTTTTCCCTGCCGGCTCTGCTCATTCGCAACGTGACCAGATCGTAGAGCCGTAGGCTCTGCGTCGATTTAACGCAGAACCATAATTCAGGCTTCAATCACTGCCGCAACGTGTTGCCTCCAGTCATTTCAATGAGAAGCACACGCAAACACTGCATTGCATATTCAGCGCCGCACAGAGGCTCCCAAATGGAAATGATTTTTGATTTCTGAATGAATGGATAGATACGTCGCTTATTTTTTGCATATTATGTTTTTCTTTTCTGGCCTGGCGCATCGCGTTTTCGAGTCCGTTGTTTGGGGATCTTTTTTTTTTTTTTTCCCCGTTCCGCGGAAATTTTTTGCTGAGACCAAAATCCGCGGAAGATTCTGACGCCTGGTTATTAGGTGTCAAGTTACGTGCATCTAAAACCAGAGGAGAACTTTACTGTGTGTGCACAGCCAACAGCTGATTGACTGCAGTGGGCGCCGTTCGACAAGTCACCGCGGCGCTACAGACACCCCGGTGTTCATATTTTTTGTCGGATTTGCGCTGATCTCATAAAAAAATATCCCAAAAAAATCCCCAGGACGGAAATCCATACCCAGTACGGAGAACTTTAATCCCTGCATTCAAGGCCTGTTTAAAATAGGTATAAGATGCCATAATAGGTCCCCTTTAAGATTCAGGATTGATTATCAAGATTTGATTTGATCCGATCCCGATATCCATTTGGGTTAGTGTTATTAAAAATGTTTTTTGAGCTGTTGCCTGAATTATATGACTGTGTAGTTATGCAACATATTAATACTAGTATTATACTGAGATTCAACAGCAAGTATTGTCAGCTAATGATGCTGTAAGGACCTCCCAGAATGATGATATAACTGCTTTCAGAAACATCTTGTGGGGCAGAATTATCAAACCAGGGCAGCAAACAGAGGCCGGATGAAATCAGTTGTATTTTTTAACACATTCCATTTAAATTTTTTCCATTTTTGGTTTTACATTTTTGAGAATTTGGTTTTTAGCATTTTATGCAAATGGAACCCCAAGACTGTATAAGGTAATGAAATATAGACAATTTATGCAATTATAACTGAAAACTTTAATGTTTTCATACCTTTAAACATATTTAATGGCAAAAACATGTCACCAGTTATTCTCGTGTCCAACAAAACATTCCTTTTTTCGGCATAAACAAAAAATACCAAAAGTTGTAATGATGAAAAAAAAAAAATCGATCTTTAGACATTCGAATCGATTTCTAGGAATTAATATGAGAATTGATTTAGAATCGGAAAATCGATTTTTTCAACACAGGCCTAGTGTAAACACTTTGTTTCCATGAAGTCATGCTATAGGGAATAATGGCGATGGATGTGCAGAACCACTTTAATTTATTACATTTAATAAATAGGTTAATCGCTATTTCTGCAACCTTTCTTGCCATCATTGTTTTTATCTGAAAAAGACATAGCGCTCTGTGCGAGGAGCTGGGCATGTTTGAAGGCGTTCAGGGAGGTCACAGTTCACAGTTCTGGGAGGAAGCAGTAGGTTCAAAACGTCAGGATGACTCATGCAACTTTTGATGAGTTATACAAGGCTTTAATTCCTATTGCTACATGCCACCCCAGGGAGCCATTTCCCACAGAAAAGCAAATGTGACTCTGCTCGGCATGTCATGTGACCTGCAGATGCAAAAGAGGTGTTTCTCATTCATTCGTGCGATACATTCTTTATTAAAATTGCCAGAAAAACCACCTCGTGCAAGTCTCCTAAGAATTTTTGGCAACATATAGGAATTTTTTCACCCCTCAAGTTTCCATGAGGGGTGTTTTCGTTTAGCAATTCCAATTATCGCAGCGTTGAGGGTAACAGAAACGCACCTTGTGACTGTCATATGAGATAACACACATTTGACAACTTTTACCCACGAGGAATGAAACAAAAACGTGGTTAAAAAGTGAAGTTTATGTGGCTCTCCCTCCCTGTAAGGTGGATGGCACACCCTTCATTTATCTTTTATAAACTGTATTAATATTCATTAATTAGTTATGCCAGTTTCATTGATAATATCTTTTTAATAAGTTCTTTTTTAAATATTTCAAGTCAAGTTTCCCTCTCGCCTGTGAACGTGTTGGTAATCTTTGACTTGGTCAATGAGGAAGCAATGTTTTCTAAGTTAAATGAACCGAGTGACGGTTGGATTTCTCCTTCCCTTAACCAAACATCCTCCTCCTGCATTCCATTACCAAGGCTGGAAAAATCCAGTCTTCCAAAGATGCTGAAAACGAGTCCATCATTTCTTACTTAGAGTCTACAGTGATAGTTCTGATGAGGATTAGCAGAAGAGATCATTTTTCACCAATTTCATCTTTCAATTAAATCCGGACGAGGATTTAAAGTCCTTCTAATCATATTCAGAGCCCTTATTTACCAGAGTCCATTAAATCTTTACGACGTCATAGCTCTACATTATCCCAACAGAGCACTTTGCTCTCAGACTGCAGGATTTTCACGAAGAGGAACGGGATCGCAGTCTTCAGACTCTTATGTAAGCAGCTCCTCGTTTGCGTTTGAGATGCAGACACCCTTTCTACTTTTGATGACACTTCTTCCCTCTCCATGTATGAATATGCTGTTATTGCTGTTGTTATGTTATTCTTTGTCCCCTATAGCTGGTATCCCAAGCTTGTTATTTTTCTTTGCTCGTCTGTTCTGTCATATCTCTCCTCGGCAGCTTGAGGCAAAAAGCTGCTTCCCCTTAAATGTCTTCCAGTTGAAGGAGAGTTGCTCAGGATGGACGCCTGAATCTAAGTGAACACTTGATCCCATATGTTTACGTCTTTGGCTGGATAATGTTTGACACATTGAAATTTGCTGCATACTAATACACTGAATTGGACTGAATGAGATTCAAATTTATCTGGCTAACTTGGTAAACTTTTGTTATGAATTGGCACTTAATAAATACAACCACAATCCAAAAAACAAAACCGCAGTGCATCATAAATTGTAAATAAAAAAAGGCTGCAATAATTTGCAAATCTCCTAAACCCATATTTTATTCACAACAGCAGATGGAAAACATCATTAGACTAATGACGGCTGTTCCTCCATCTCTGGTCCATTCTTACTTAAATTATTAGTATGAGTCTAGGCGTGTGCTGGTGAGTGTGCACAATGTGTATCTGTATGTTTGAGCCAGGGACGTTTCTTCCCTCGTTGCTTCTGTTTTAATCCCGTAAAAGCACTTTGCATTGTAAAAGTTGTATGAAAAGTGCTTTGCAAATAAATGTGATTGATTGACTGTTTGCTCAAATGTGGAAAGTGAGATGTTTCACAAATTTATGAAAAATGTCAGCTCATTTGGAATTTGGTGCCTATGGGAATGACAGCTGCACACTGGGGGAAAGAAGCTGTATTTCTGATGGTTTACAGAGGCTTTAGAGCGACATGCTCCCATCCTGACGTCTTCGTCACAGAAGGCCTTACATCAAAGTGAAACCACATATTGCATCTATGATAAGATAAGAGAGCAGGTGCTGCCCCGGCCTGCCTGCAGTCTAGACCCTTCACCAACGGAAAATGATGAAGTGGAAAATACAACAATGAAGATCCAGGACTTTTGTGGACCTCGAATCATTTATCAGATAAAAAGGAGACAACATTTGTCTTCCAGAAGTGCAGCCTCCGCCCTCCTCACCCCCCCGGTGTAAACGGTGGAAGGCATCATCCGTTCCTTTTCTGTTCCGCCATTAAATTCAAAATGAGTCAATATATTTAAATCACATTCCAACCACTGATCTGTGTTTTTAAGAGATTTGCAACTGTATTGTTTCCATTTACAATTTACAAAGTATCCCAAATTGTCTGGAAATAAGAGCTTGTAAACTAAATCACACTGAATAAAAAAAAAATTATGAAAAGATAATGATGCAAATTATAACTAAACTTACTTAAGTGTCGTAGGAGTCGTAAAATCAAAACTACAGTTTGTTTCTACTTTAGGATATTTTGAGTCCAGAATAGTACGAGTACTTGTGGCACAAACGTGAACATATTGTACGCATAAACTCTTCTGTCATTTACAGCACGTGTGCTGACACAGCGAAACAGAAATAATGAATCGCTTAAAATACATTTAAAAAAAAAGAAGAGAGCCAGTGAAAAGTCGAAGAGGGGAAGGTTTTTCCAGTCCATTAACGTGCCTTGTGCACTGAGACGGGAAAACACAATATGCTGCACTTCCCCCTCAAAAGTCCAATCACTCTTGAAAATGTTTTTCTAAGCAATTACACCATCCTGCCACTGCGTCTGCAGGAACGTAATTGGATCTAGTGGAGGATGGACTTCATCAGGAGGGTTGCATGTTCATGCACAAAGAGAAACCTTCTCACATCTACACCGGCCACTTTATTAGGTACAGTGTACCTTATAAAGTGGCCGGTGAGTGTAGATGCTTAAAGGTTGAGTTATAAGTAATTTAAACCTGTAACTGGCTCCCAGATGAGCCGGAGCAGCCGTACGTGGCTCTGCAGGTCGGCTCCTCTGGGCTCTGGTCAGGTAATAGGCCCCCGGCTGCAGTGATGGATGTGTGTGTTCAGCATGTGAGCGTTCATGTGCCAGATAATGGAGCCCCGCTGGAAGTCTGCGGAGGAAACATCTCCGGCTGTGCCGTGACGGGCAGCCTGGTGCAATCCCTTTAAGGCCTCTGCTGTTCCGACAGCAACTCTCTAATTTGGCGAGGACGCACGCACTTGGTCACGCATAAATTTGACTGAGCGAGCATGCTGAGTGCCAAGCTGTCAATCAACCTTCGCCACCTCTCCTTTCCATTTTTACGGGGTGGACATGTTTTATCGGTGGCTGATGCTTGTGAGGAGACGTCACACCTCCAGCCGAGCTGGGAGTTCTCGTCCGTTGTTCGGGAGAAGCACACGTTGAAGGCGGCGGCTCACAGAAGATGAGCCTCGGCACAGCTGTGTTTCAAAGCAACTTTTTTTTTTACCCTCATTAAGGACTCTCTCAGTGCTTACTTAACCTTTCCTGGACCTCCCCTGCTTTGGCTGACTGGTATTTACTAATGAGAGGCTCATTAACAATAAATCAGAGCTTGGAGACAAAGTGAGAATCGTCAGCGTTTCTGCAGATAAATGCAAAAGAAACACTTTGGAGGTCAAACATGCTAAACAGTTGTTTCAACACCTCGGTTGACAGATGCTGAAGGGAGCTTTCAGTGCAGCACGTGGAGGTCTGATCACACTGAATGCAAATTTTACTTGAATAGCAAGTAGCAGCGATCACTTGGGTATAAGCAGATTCACAGCACTGGCAACCCACGCTTGAATGAGTTCAACAAAGTCCCATAAGGTGAAACTTCACAAAGTTTGGCAGAAATCAAAAGAATGTAGGGATGATCTCTTTTGTTGAAATGTACAGCAGAAGATACTGACCACAGGCATGTAACTGTCTTTGAATCCTAACCTTGAAACAGTTGGCTAAATCCCATTTCGTTTGACATTATATTAATTTTGAATGAAAATGGGGCTCTGAACATTTTGTGACAACTAGAGGAAGTGTGTCAGAGGAGTTTATTTTTCTACCCTCTTTATAAAATTGAAATGGTAAAAAACACCAAGGGAACAGAAGTATTATAATAAACCCATTTGAACTGCTGAAAGATACACAATACAATTATTAATTTACTGTAAAAGATATGAGCATTTGGTTTTTAAATTATACTGTCCTGTTAGTTTCATTTTCTCTCAGATCCTTCCAGAGGCTCTACCTGTAAAAAAGGGAGATTTTTCTTTCCACGGTCGCCTACTGCTTGCACCAAAGAAACATTTTGATGCAATCGGTTGGTTTGTTTTGCATTGTAATCATTATTATTTTTATTTTTACTAGCTTTGTATTTTGGTCTAATTTGGAATGAGTTGAACTGTTTTCTTTAAGTTCTCTGAGATTACGTAATTTAAGCCAAGTTGAAATGAAAACTGAACATTCGAGACATTCTTTCCTTATACTTTAATGAACAAGCCTCTGAAAAATTCAGTCAGTTTTTCACATTAGTCATGAAAATTTGATTGGCTGTTAAGATTCTTTGAAGAAGTCAGATAACTGGTACTTTAGGTACTGTATACCACTGAAGCTTTATATGAGTATACTCAATTTTGGATGAGCTCAATTGGTTCATGGCATTTCGACATGTTCACATGTCTCGCATGGACAAAGCTTCCAAAGAGTGTTGTGCTGACTGTCCATGCCAAATGTCACTATCTTTGGATCGTTACATCAAAAGATACGAGCCAAAGAGTCAGTACATTTAGATGGCGGGAGAAAAAAAAAATCTATTTATTGTATTAGTTCAACAGAAACTGTTGTTTTAATGCATTTAAACAAAAACTAAAGCATTCGTGACTTGTACAGATGTACTCCTGTCCAGTTCACCATATCTCCTAATTAATGCCATCAGATAAAACAAAGATTTATCTGCTATTTTGATGTTTTGTGTAGCGTAATAAGGTCAATTCAAAAAGTCCAGCACTAACAAGTTGAATGTTGGAATTATTGCCACTTGTTGTGGCAGATTTATACAATTTACTTTGGTCAGTAAATTGATTTCTTTCACAAACATGCAAATTAAGACAAAGAAAGGAGTGCAATTACAAAGCCTGGTCAAGCCACATCTGTGACTGAACTAGACTGTACGAGTAAATGCACTGAGCATCTGTGTGGCTCTAGTGCCCTTTACTGAAAACGGTTTGACATAAAAAGGAGCAGGGACTGCAAGAAGATGTGTGCCACCTGCACCCCTCGACTGGCTTGATTTACTTTCAGGTGGAAACATTTTGATGGTGGAAACCGGCAGAAATGGTGGTTTGATAAGAAAAAAGAAGTTCATCCTTTGCAATTTAAATTCCCTATCAAATACAACCAGAGAAGTAACCCATGTGGTTTTGCAGATTTCGGCTAACAGGTGACGTCCTCCCGGAGCCTGGTGTATATTTAGCTAATACAATTAATGCCCTCCAGCCAGTCCCGTTTTGGGGCCTCTTTGGGACAGCCGTGACATAAAAAGTAGTAAATCAGCAGCAGTGGAGCTCTTAACAGCTTCACTGAGCAGTAATGCAAAGCTCCTCCGTCTTACGGCTGACACAAAGCAGGATAAAAACCCCGGAGCTGGCCAGGAGGACGTGAGCAGTACAAATGAGGAAAAATCAGTTGAGGATAGAAAAAGAAATCCTGGACAGCACTAACTGGCAGGAAGAGAACAAACCTTTTGTGGAGATCTGGACGTGGGAACGGGGGATTGAGACCTCATGTTTTTAGCCGAGGAGCCTGCTGACAGAGAAACGGGGAGGCAAAGAGGGACAAATTTAAATTAGTGGAGTGTTTTCTTCCACTCACCAGGATGACACAGCATGAGTCATGCAAACACACGGAGCAGAGGGAGCCACGGGCTTGAAGCATCAATGAATCAAATAAGCGCTGATGTTCTGCAGGTCTTCTAGACCGCCCTGAGCCGTTTCTGCATCCAACAGCTGGTACTGCACTATGCAATAAGGGCAGGAAAATAGAGCGAGAGAGCAAGAAAAAAAAAAGCTAAACACTCCATCTGCTGATTATGCTGCCGGGCAGCGCACTGCGTTTGAAACCACGGGGAATAAGTCCAGCTTGTTGCATCTGTTAATAAGTAAACAACTACAACACAGTTTGAGTTGATGGTGGAGGAAACTTGTTGAAACGTAATGACATGCATTTCTCGTGGGAACGGGAAGGAAAAACATGAATCAAAGAATTGAGCGGAATTTAAATAGACTTCAGCCCTCTGGGAGTCTAAGGAGATTTTCAAACCAGCGCATTTCATAACAGGAAGCATCAGCATTTCCGGCCGGTTAGTATAGAAAAAGCTGCTGCCATATGGCGTGTGGATATTACAAGCTGAAGGCGAGGAAGCCTCAGATGGGAACTAATAAAGTATGAAGGCGGGGTAAGAGCACCAGGTGTCAAAAGTCAGGCTGGAAAATTAGTACCATTCATTCTTCAGAGGAGGGCCTGCTGCGATTGGCCAGTTTACCTGAGTACGGTGGCCTAGGAGGGACGGGGGGGCATAGCAATTTGCCCACCGAGTCAGAGAAGGATGGTACACCCTCTTTGACACTGTCAAGGCTCCAGCTACTGGGTGTGGGTCGCACTTTAATGTACAAAGAAACACCACAAGTCACAAAACCAATTTGCACAGGACAACATATAAACACACAAACACACACACACACAAAACCCACAGTGAAAATATGCAGATTTTCAATGGATGACATGACGATGATATGAGTTATTAACAGCAAACCGAGACGATACCAAATGTAGTTATGCATGTAGTTCAGGATGATGTTCTTTAAAGCCTAAATACTTGTTTATTTAACTATACATGCAGTTTTATTTTTATTTAATCATCTTAGTCTACACAACAATGCACTATATAAAATTTGAATATATCCTCAATTTAAAAAAATTCCCTTGGAAAAATTTACATCAAATTTTCTGTTTTTTTCTTCTTCTTTTTAACCAGAAATATTACACTCCCTCACATTCCTAGAAAGCACATAGACAAAACGATTCATTTTAATATTAAACCTGCTTTCAACCATTTCTCACCAAATTAGAACAGATTGAGTTACTACAAAACACTTTTGTTGTTTTTCCTTGAAAGCTTAAAGGATGAAAAATTCAACAGATAAAAACGACACAAAAATGATTAGGAGCCTTTTCTGCTGTTTCCTCAGTAATATGATATTTAACATATGAAAAGCAATATTTTGAAGCCCAGTTTTTAGGAGCATACATTCTGTCATACCTGAAATCAAGGAAAACGGAAAACCACGTAACTGATGCTATATTTCATCTCATATTCAAAAGCTTATCTTGGATGTTTTCTGTGTCCCTGCACATCTGGAGAGCTGCAAATGGAATAAATTACTTGTATTCGTCTTCGTTTAGTCAGGAGATGGATCCCATTTAATCAAATGCAATGGGATAGTGTTCAAAAGCTACTTATTCTTCTCCCTGAAGCTGCATCAAGAGCTGACATATCTGTAAAAATAAATGTAATACGCCTCAAAAACTGAAAGAACAATGTTTTTTTTTAAAGCCAATTTATTCTTTTTTCGACTCGGCTTGCTAAACAGTTTGGAGTAGGCAGTTTTTTGTTTCATTTTTTTTTTTATTGCATGGTTCAGGGTAAGTGTTCTATCACAACAAGACTGTCTGAAGTTATAATTAAAGGTTTAAAACTCACACAATAACAGGTTTTGTGTAAATTCTAGCACCTTTTATCATAAAGGAGCCACAGCGACGCAGCTCTTCTGCGCGAATCCCACACTGCATTATTTACAGATCGCACTTCAGTCAAAAGGAAAAGTGCATGTTTATGTGTGAGTCACAAGGAAACTATCACATCCACAGTCGTCACAGTTTATTTTAAGTCATCTATTCTCTAATCCGGCCTAATTATCCCTCTGCCAAGGCGGAAGCATGTGATCATTCCCAGTTGTTTGTTTGCCAGCAAGGGTTATTAAAAAAAGACTACAAAAGAAACTTGGTTCAGGATACGGAGAAAACTGTAACAGAGCTATTGTAAATAATACAATAATAATAATAGTAACAATAATATTAAAAAAGAGCTATAAAAGGCTGCTCATATTTGAGCAGTTAAGGGAAAAAAATCCTTAAAGAAAAGCTATAAAAGCTTCAGCAGAATTGCTGGGAGAATATCTGCTCTTTTAAACTGATTGTGTAAAATTGTTAATCATATTGCTTGTGTTTTTTTATTTGCACCCCTGCAGACGCTGCATTAGATTAGTTCCCTCCAATCAATATGTGTCTGAACTGCTACAAACGCTGCACGTCCGTGTAGATGACCGTCACCGTGGACAGCAGTGTCAGGATCAGTGAACGTTGAAGGGTGTGTGCTGCTGCTGCAGCAGCTCTGCGTAACTGAGCTGGATTTATAATCAACTGTAGTGTACAAGGAACGGAGCTCTGTACCAGTGAAAGGCAGAGGAAGATGCTTGAAATAATAATTTTTACCTTTTTCTGGCGCTGAGAGGTTGGGGTCACTCCGTGGTAAAGTGGCATCACCTATCTGATGTGCAGGAGCTCTCTGCAAAAAGAGGAAGTGGTTCAAATGAGTTCCACCCTGAAACAGAGTATTTATAAGAACTTCATTAAGGCTGGTTGTTAAGTGTAATATTCTAAACTGTGCTTTTGATCGGCCGATTGCAAGAGACAGGAAACCATATCAACAGCAATGCTCATTTTGTCCTTCAACTGGGACTCACTGTAAGTGAAAGTTCGATAACAACAAAGTGACTTCGTTGGGTTTCGCTATTTTAGGGGTCGACAGAGTGGGACTCTGTTCTGCATATTGATTTGAGATAGATTTTGCGTCTTCCTGACACAACCCTCCCCATTTATCAGAGTTTGGAACTGTGAGAACAATAGATTGTGACCCCCTCAGTGTCTGGGGCAGCGGGAGCGGTGTGTGGTCCGCTGTCCTGCCTGGGGACACTTGGCCATACGTGACAGTGCTGGGGATTGATCCGACGCCCTTCCACATGGAGGGCAGCACATTCTACGCACTACGTCAGGGACACTCCAACGGCCAATAAAGGAGATATATCCTACACTTGTTTTATGTTGATGAACGGTTTAATGCTTTGTAAGAGCCACTTCCACTGTACAACAAATATAGCATGATGTGTAGCTGTGTGAACAAAGGCGGTGATACAGGTTGGCAAAAGCCAATAAATCCAATCGGATTTGGGTTAGTGATGTCATCACACCCTTCAAATGCAAACCTGTATTGAAGCAATAACATTGACTGCGTTTACATGCAGTCCATAACCCTTTTAAATAACCCGGTTTTGCACGGCCATGTAAACACCAATAACCCCTTTGAATAACCCGAATTTGCTAATATATTTGGGTTTTTAAAAACCTGAATATGACCCCTAGGTTACTCCTTTTAAAACCCGAATATTTGGTCATGTAAACGCCTAACGGTATATCCTGATCAAACGGAACATGAATTTGTTTTCTGCGCATGCTCTTTTCGTAAGGAATCTTGGTCTTTTGAGTCCAGGAAGTTCTTATAAACACGGAGAAAGGCAAGACCACGCCACACTTTTGGAGTGAGGAGGAGACTAATCACTTCATAAATGTAATGAAGGATATGAACATTTTGGCATTTGTAGATGGTAGAAAGGACCGGGATAGCGAGATTTACAAGAAGGTGAGCGAAAAGTTGCGCAAAGCAGCATTTGTTTTGAATTTGGATACAGGAAGAAGAAGCGGAAATGACGGGAATTGCGTCATGATGTTCTCCTCGCGTCGCTGGTTTGATCCAGATATCCTGAATGATTAATTACCATGTATACAGGGATAACCCTGTTTGCTCACGCATGTAAACGGAATATTCCGAATGTTTCAGTAACCGGAATATTAGCATAACCCGAATTTTGACTGCATGTAAACGTAGTCATGGTGTTATGTTGAAGATTTGGAACTTGCAATCACTCTAGACACTCCAATGTACATACTTAAAGGAGCTTGAGGCTCCTTTTAAGAAATGAGACTCTCTAGCGCCACCCTTCACCACGACGGCCGTTGGGGGTACTGCAGCCAACAGTGAAGCCGGCACGGGAGAACGGGGAGAACGCACATGCAGCGTCATGTGACGTCACATCCGCAGCCCAGTGCGGGAAATTCGGGACCGAATTGCAGCACATTTTGCAGCACACAGCCTGTTCAAGGCAAAGGAGAGATACACTAGAGGGCTCATTCTTTTATGTTTGGAACGCTTCATCTGACATTATTACTAGAAAACTTAAAATGTATACGGATTTTTTTCATAAATCTTGCCACAATCCGGCCTCAAGCTCCTTTAAGTACAAAAAATGTTTTTTTCCCCACTTCATGCTTATATTTACTGATTATATTGTCAGGCAAAAAGCTGCCCATATGCTGCTGTTTGATGTGAACAGATACAAGTCTACTCCCGATACCGGTGTTATTACCACCATGTTCTGTTCTGACGGTGCTCTTTGATTGAGTTCGACTTCTGTTTCATGTAGCCACGCATGCACAAATTTCACAATCCCTTCAAAGCCGTGCTAAGAGCAAGAGGGTTTCCCCCCAGTCACGGTGAACATGGGGCTACAGTGAAGAAATCACAGCTAATATAATAACACCTTCAAGTTGTAATTTTAATGCTGCAATGTACATTTGTAATTCTCTTTACAAATGTACTCCTGGTGTTAAAGATAGGAAATTACATTTCCTTTCAGATTGATGACAACTTAATAAACAGTTTTCACTTGAATGGTCTCAAAATTAGTTGATGAGTCAGACCATTAAGCTAGTAGTTTATCAGCCCGTTTATCCAGATTCTTCTCAAATTCACACGAACTATTTTTGAAACTACTCCAAGAAAACTAGCCTCAAAACTGATACAATTAACAGTTTATCAATTAAAGGCTTCTGACTTTAATTGAGACAATACGGTATTTTCTCTTTAGTCAATTTACTTTGTATCCCTTGACAATTTGTCAAAAAAAAAGAAAAAGAAAAGTATTTTCTTGGCTCTTGAAGATGTTTTCAATTCTCATCCAAACAGCTTCTAAACTTCTATCTGACCGGTGGGAAGTGAGCTGTTGCTGGGCGTCTGGAACACATCCCTGCTTAAATTGGCTTAGATGTGCAGCCTAACCACCCACAATTCCCTATGGTGAATTTTCCTAACCCTGACAGCCCTAAACTGGGTGTTAAATAATGACAATAACTGTAAAATCTTTCCCTAACAAACTAAAAAAGAGACTCAAACGATAAAGCCAGACATAGACAGTTAAGTGTGTTATGACCTGTATTATTGTGTCCTGATTGCAGCGAGTAATACAAGCAATGTCATTTCGAATAGCGTTCCACCGGCAGATAATGGCGTTCCATTATTGTTAGGCACTTCACCGTCATTTGCTCTGCAGAATTCAGCACAAACAAGGTAAAAAGAACCGGTGAACTGTGCCATTAGCGGTGGCTGCAAGAGACAAATTGCCTTGGAAAAGCAGAAGCATTATCCTTCTGTTACTACAGCTCCGTCACTGTGGTTGAAAAACAGGATTGTGTTACAAACAAACAATCTTTCACCTCAGAAACAAACTTCAATATGATGTTTTTTTTCTTTCTGACCTGGTTAGGAATGTATTTAAGGGTGCAGCATAATAAAATTAGCAGCAACATAATTCCACCCTGAACTTAACTACAAAAAGCTTAACAGAATGTGCTCTCATCCAGGAGCCTTTTTTTTTCTTGGCAGAAATCCCCAATTGAGGTGTGTTGTACATAACAAAGGTGACTTTGTTTTCCCCCTCAGTACACACCTTAATGGGCACCCACGGTGCCGAACAAATATAGACATGCTTTCTATCTTGTCCTCATCCTTTATCCTCTTTAAGGTAAAAATAGCTCCGATAAAACCGTCCTTTTTATAATGTGCAGGGTTTTCATGTTGGAGGACGCAATGGAAGTGTTGGAAGGTTTTTCTTTGTATTCATCCCACTAACATTATGTGTCTCTGGGTCAAAGCTCCTTCAATTTCAACACTACAACAAAACTGATGTAGAGTTCAAACGAGAGTGACGACAAGAAATGTATTTTCAAAAGTTGACTCAATATCATGAGATTTTTACTAAAATATCTGTAATATGGTTTGATTAAAATTCCAGACGGATACAGTTACAAAAACAGCCTTTTTAGCAACGACTTTACTGCTCCGTCTGTAACAGCTGGTGTTAGGGGTGGAGTCAGACGTTTGATCCACTCCCATACTGAACTCCGCGGGGAGCAGCTCTTCTGAACCTGCCACCTTGGGTCTGTAATGTCATAATGTCCCTGTGGATCTGAATGCCTTAATGAAAGAGAGTTTCTGAACTAGGAAACTCGTTGACAGGCTTACAGTATGTTAAGTCAGAGTTTTTGAGGTGATAGTAACTTGAACCACTTAAATCAACGGTTTCAACCCCAAACAAAGTCATTTTTTCCTATCATGTACCCTTTAAGCTCCATCTTGTTGTATGTTGATGTCTGCAACACCAGCCCAAAGGATGATCAACCTTTTTCCCCTTTATTTCTTTTTTTCGAAACACATCTAGGGCCATTTGCTTTTTTGTAAGGAAAACATTTTTGTTTTAACTAACGTCAGTCCTCATGAATATGGATCCATTCTTGTCCAATCTACCTCCTTATTTACATTCTTAATTGAGGAAAAAGCAATCTGAGCGTTCTTGTGCTTTCTTCTACTGCTTTGTGGGCATTCATTTCTTTTAATTGTTCAGTATTCTAATCAACTGCATTGAGAGGCCCGTGGTTACTGATTGCAGACCTTTAAAATTTGCATCATCTGGCCATTCCTTCTGATAATTGTAAAAAAAGTGTAATTAAATGAAGGTCTGAGACCTTGGAAACGTTATTAGAGAGATCGAATCCCTTGCAGTGACAGTCCAATTTATTTTTTCTTCTCTAAAATTGTACAAAACAAGAATAGTACACCAGGCGTGATTCAAATGTTAAAAAGAATGATTCATCAAAGTTTTTATCTGTACATTCTTATTCTATTAACGTATGCCTCTTTCCTATTTATTATAAATCCTGATGCCACCAGATAACATCTTTGTTAAATTTGAGACCAATCAGAAAGTGTTTTTAGGATCCATTTTCACATGAAATGAATGCAGCAGCTGTAGATATCCGTCTTAGCACATGCACATGTTCATTTTCTGTAAATGTTCTCTACATTGGGGTTACAAGAGTTGGCACAGCTCATTTTTTATTGTTAAAAATGCAGATTTGTTGACCTTAATGTCTCATATGAATATTCTGGAAGAGATAATAAATTGTTGTCCTACACAGCCAACAGCCCCACACTGTCGTGGTATTCCTTCAAGTAACTACTACCACAGGATTACAGGATTGTGGGGGTGGTAGTAGTTACTTGTAAATTGTATCTGTAAGAGCACCCTGGGTAAACATGCTACTACTAGCTGTGGGAAAAACTTAACTGATGCCATTTGCAGGATTTTCAAAATGTGCAGTTCGTGAAATGACCACCAGGGGGTGGTTTAAAAACAAGTCAATCTCCCTTGATCCACATGTGTCAAAATAGCACGCTAATTGTGATTAATTAATTACAGACATATTTAGCGCGTTATGTGTTTTTAATCGCTTAATGTATTTTTTAATCTCTAACTTTACTTTTTCAGTTTGCGAGTTGCCTTTATTATGAAACCTGTGTTTGTGCAGTGGGCTTCTTGTGCCTGAGTTGTGGGTGGAAAACAATGGTGAGTAGCGGAGAGGAGAAGTGAAAGTGCCTCAACGGCACCATTGATAAAGGTAGAGTGATATGTGTTCTTGTGGAAAGGACTTTGCTTTCCACCAAAGCAGTTCAAGGTTAACCACATAAACACAAAGCACCCGGTTGCGAGCGCAGCCACAGCTAACGTTAGCAGCAATGATGTTGCCACAGCAACGCTCTTCCCCAAACTAGACTCGAGGAGAGCACCGCACGCATGTGCACATCTGCGACCGAGAGGATGGCGAATGTTCTTGCCAAGTGGATGTAAATGGCTAGGACTGCATCTGTTCAAGTCTGTTAAAATAAATAAATAAATAAATGACTTTATAAAGCCACTTTTTTTTGGTTCTATATCAATGTTTTGATCTGCCACAATAATGTAATGAATTTGAAAGAAAACACTTCAAGTTGATGGCTTTTCTCAGCAATTTTTTGGTGGGATTAAACAAGAGATTAATTAGATTAATTAATTACAGATCTTAATTAATTAATCTCAAAAATATTTTAATCGCTAAACAGCAGAAATAAAAACATTTCAGGCCCTTTCAGCCCAACCTGGGAAGGTTTTGGTCCACCAAGCAACCGGACCGCAGCTCGTATCCAGCTAGTGATGGAAGTAGTCCACATTTCAGATGTCATTTCGCTGGTGACATTTGAATGAAGATGGGTGATAATCAGAATTAACTTAATGTTCGTTAGCATTACAGGTTGGCAAAAGCCAAGCTAAACTACAACTCTTAGGAGTGACATCATAGAAGGGCTTGTCCAGTGCTTGTTATAAAATCTATGGAGATGATGTAACCTCCTTGTTTTAGTGAAAGCAGAGTGAATTTATAACATGCTCGTTTTGAAGGAAAAGGGTAAAAGCTAATAACATTAAGAGCAATTTAACAACAAGGGCTGAAGTTTTTGGATGCCACTCTGCGCTAGTGGGTTAAAGGCCAGAAATAACAGAAAATCTTTGGTGCATATCATATTTCTCTCCGTTCACTACACCGCCTTTGCTCATAAATACACGTTTAATTCCCTGAGTAAATAAGGCTTATTAACAATAAATGAATTCTAATGTACATTTAAAATGAATATTCAAAGTTATGCTATGCTGGCAAACAGAGGTTAATATATCATGAATAATTTAGAGTACTAAGCCATTTAAAAGGGTCACATGGCCGGCTCTTATATACTGTAAGTACATGTGTGTGCTTGAGTGGGAGCGCTAACCTGTGCGGGGTCGAGGGGGTTGGGGAATATGGCACTGACCGGTCTCTCCCGTGGAGACAGACATGCATTTTCCTTGGAATGCTTGTGTTTCTCTGCCATTTGAGGCGAACCTGGAAGGGATGGTGGGATACGTTAGAGCTGCAACACACACGCACACAAGAGCATACGCAAACACATAAAAGGCCGAAACAGGAGCAAGGTGTTAGGCTATTACCCGCAAATACCGGCAATCAGAAAAGGCCAATCTCTCTTTCTCCCTCCAAGCCTCCCCGCCATCCTTTTCAGCCTCACTAGCTTCACTACATGATAAATGGCCTGGCCCCTCCCTCCCACGCTCACCCTCTCCCTCCCTCCGCCACTGTTGCCATCATAGCAGCTACACCTCCACACACTTAACATCCTTAGGAGAGGAAAAAACAAAATCTCTCTCACATTACTGCATATTCTTCTTTTTCCTTCTTTTTAACAGCGCTTCCCTTCGGCGGCCGCGGCGGCTATTGTATAGATCTTGATCCATTAACAAATGTGAAAGCACTTGCAAGCCAATCATATAAATATGAGATACCGATCGCTGGCGCTCATTCAGATAACGCCACAGCGGCAGTAATTCTCAGCACGCTTTATGGGTAGACAGAGGGCACTTTTATAAGGGCGCCGCCCGCTGTCATCAGCCTGCCAAAGGGGAGTGTATATGCGTCCATAAACGTCTTCATATATTCTTACTTTTTATGACGGGGATCAGGCAGAAACGCATTTACACATTTGAACACATCGAGATAATAGAGGAGCAGTAGCAGCCATTAAACATTCACGCCGCGCTGCAGATGAGACTTGGATGGCTGAGGCCGCCCGGACAGGGAATTTTTATCGAGGCGCACTCGGCACAGCTGTAATCATCTCATTCGCTCTTTTTCTAATGTGCGTTTTAACCGAATGCATGTTTCTTCTCTCAGCCTGTTTATTTTGGATTCCCTCTATTTTCCTACCCTTCACTTTCTATTCAAGCATCCCTCCTCGCTGCTCTCCAATTTCTCTCTTTTTCTTTTTTCACCCCCGATCGAAGTCCCTGCGCTTGCATCCCCGGCCGTCATCAGAAAAGATGCCGCGGCACTATGAGAGAATTTTGTGTTGCAAAAATAAAAGGTTAGGAGTTCAGTCTGTCTGGCCGGCCCTCTGTCCGCCTCCTCGATTTGAGTCACCTGGGATCGAGATATCAGGTACAAAAGCCTGCGAGCCCCACAATTTTGTTCTACTGACCTCTGGCACTGGAGGGGGCTGAGCTGGTGACGTTGGGCGAGGCAGAGTGGTTGGAGCTGAGGCTCGAGGTAGACGGACTGGGCTGCAGGTGGGAGAGAACATGACGGCATCTGTATCAGCATTATCACCAGAGCAGGAAGATAAACAGCTGAGACGTTTTCAGACAATATAATATAAAAAAAAGATTATATTTGTATTAAATTACCACAAAATGTATTGTGATATACATATAAGTCACAATAAGAGACCACCACAATGTGCCTGAGGCATGAAATCCTGAGAACAGATATTCAATACTGCCAGTCCAACTCCTTAATCAGAGCTAATAGTCGTTTGCACATGTGGAGTCCAATTAATGAAATGAGTGAAGAGCTGTGGTTCAGAGTTATTTTGAGACACCCAAACATCTTAATTTAACCAATCACAGGGAACATCTGCTCAAACTAACTAAAGGAGCTGGTGAGGGATGCAAGAGCAATCTCCAAATGTTTAGACATCCATCAGTCCACAGTTAGCCAGTTAAGTAAATGGAAGCAGTTTGTTACTACGGCCACGCCTCCTAAAAGCGGCGCCCGGCCAAGACGAGTCCAAACACGTGGCGCAGAATGGCCAGTGAAGTAGAGAAGAAGTCACAAGGAGCAGATAAAGGCTTGAAGGTGTCACTGGAACTGGTGAACGTCTGAAATGTGAGAGTCATTGAACAGGCAGCTGGAACCAAAACAAACCCGTGTGCCTGAAGTTTAGTAAAAGTGAAAGTGAAAAATGATTTCTGAGAGGATGTTGCAGCCATAGACATATATAAAGGCTAGATGACTCGTCCGCACTGCTTCCAATGCAGAGCGACGTCGTCACACGGCGGCCATCTTGCCACAGGAGAGACTCATAACATTGTGTTTAATGGAGCATGTACTGCTTAAACAACCTTAACTTGCTCAATTCTCAACAGATTTTCAAACAGTTTGGTTTGTTATGAACGTCAGAGATGTAGTTATGACACTGCATACTTGTGAATAATTATAAACATTGAAAAACGTACTGAAAATAACCAGAAACAGATAGCTATGACATGGTATTTATATTAAATTAATATTTCTATAGTATTCTTAGTAATATTTATATTTACATTATAACATATATACAAATATTATTACCTTATAACATATGTATATATACACACATGTTATAATGTACACATATACACATGTTATAATGTCATAATATAATAATACATAATAATGTAATAATATATAAACATGTAATGTAATATATATACATGTTATAAGGTAATAATATATGTATATATGTTATAATGTAAATATAAATATTACTAAGAATACTATAGAAATATTCATTTAATATAAATACCATAGCTATCTGTTTCTTGTTATTTTCATACAAAAGTACGTTTTCTAATGTTTATAATTATTCACAAGTATGCAGTGTCATAACTACATCTCTGACGTTCATAACAAACCAAACTGTTTGAAAATCTGTTGAGAATTGAGCAAGTTATGGTTGTTTTAGCAGTACATGCACCATTAAACACAATGTTATGAGTGAGCGTCTCTCCTGTGGCAAGATGGCCGCCGGTGAACGACGCTGGAGACTCCGCCTTGAGTCATCTAGCCTTTATATATGTCTATGGTTGCAGCCCTGCGTTAGACTGATTAAAGCAGCGGTCTTCAGTCCTGCCCTGTCCTGAGGACCCCCTCTCCTGCAACAAACTTGTGCAGATCATGACGACATGCTGCTGAGGACCATTGATCAGAATCAGGTGTGTTGTTGCAAGGCAACATCTAAAACATGCAGGGCGGGGTCTCCTCAGGACCAGGGCTGATGACCACTGGATTAAAGAGGAGTAAGACAATATTAAGCACAATCTACGGTGACAAAGGACACTGCTCAGTATCATCAAAACAGCATCCAGACTGTGAGGTTTGGCGGAAGAGGCGTCATGATTTGGGATTGCACCACTTTCCATCATGGAGGGAAAAACGAATTCCCAAGTGACCCAACAAATGTGCATCAGCTGAAGCCCATGTGTAACAACCAACAGTCCAAATTGTTCATAAATGCTGTGCAGGTTGATCCGGAGCTAGTGAAAGTATCCGCTTTAATCCGTTGCTGCCTTGAACAGGCTTTGGAGACGGCAGGTTCCAAGTGCCTATTTTAAAAACTGATACTTGTACATGCATGACAGTGAACACAAGTGACACCTTAAATATGAAAACATTCATCTTCTCAGCCTTCTAGTCATTCTCCCGACGTCTGTACGGAGCCTGCAGAATAAAAGCCACGACGTTCCGAGTAAATTCCATAATGGACTCAGTCAGATTCCTGACAACAGCCTTTTCCCCCTCGTGCTTTCCTCCTCTTTCCATTACTGCAGGCCTGCCAGGTGCAGGGGACGGCTTGCCAGGAGTTTGTCTGCGAGCTCCGTGAATTGAGCAAATCTAGTTTAGATTAGACTCCGGCGGGCTCCCTGGACGGCCCCACACAAAGCCCCGTGTCCTTATTTGATATAATCGCGACCATTTGCTTGGCCGGACAAAGCTCCGAACAAGAAGGAGACGAAGATAGAAAGGGGAAAGGGTCAGAGGGGGGGAACGACGGAGTGAGGGGGGATTAAAAAGTGTACTGAGTCAAACCTGGAGGGAGCAGGAGGGCAAATGTTGGCGTGGAGACGCAATCTACTACCTTCAGAGTCTCAAAAGGTGTGTGAAGCTATAAGAGCTTGCCTACTTGTGTGTGTTTCACAGAAGGGTTACCTGCATGTTGAAGACTTCATCAGAGCTCTCCGACTGCCCGGTGATGTTGCTCACTTCGTTGGAGGCTTGAGACGAGAGAGAAGACGAGGAATAACGGTTCACCGCGGGGTAGCTGCGGACGCTGCAGGGAGCCGGCGCGACAGAGAGAGATGGTTACCGTGGGTTTTCATAAAGGGTAATGAAGTTATTTTGTTATGTTTCATTAGTTTAGGGAGCTTTCACTCACCGGAAAAATCAACAGCGAGGCCAATAAGAAGGCAGATAGCCAGGGAGCACAAAAAAATGAAAAACAGAAACACGAGATGACAGATTAGAATAAAGTAATTGATGCGGCAATCGCAGCTTTTCATCAGGCTGCCAAAAGGCAAAAAGAAGAAGAAGAAAAAAAAACATGGTTTGGCTTTTTTCGAATCACGGAGCAGAAAAGAAATCAAAACTCGGGCAAAAAAATGTGAAATGTCACTGGGAGATTGGAGTGATGCGTGCGTCCCCAACTTTCTGTGCCCCGTGGGATCAGGCTGTGGAAGCAGAATGTCTCAGGTAGACGCAGTGGAAGGGTCAGTGAACACATCAAACACACACACCACCCACACACACACACACACACACACACCGCCCACACGCTGTCCCTGTGGGTGCCAGCCAGCCAGACGCCCCCGCCTTATTATATGCCAACACCGAGCCATGCTGGTGAAAGGCTGAGGGGGGGAGAGAGAGAGGGCACAGAGGGCGGCTTTGCAGGTGCGACTGAGACACAAGAACTAAAAGCAGAAAGGTTAAGATCAAGACTAAAGTCTGCAGTGAAGGAGACGCCATCCAAAAAAAGTGGGGGAGGGTTAATTTTCTTTTTTTCTGAGATGAAGTTTTTGACATTTTCCTTCTCTCCGGCATCATAAAACGCATCCGACATTTCATTCAAGTTAAAGACAGCGAAGCACGCTTAAACAATCCACGCTGACGTAAAAGGGTCATCACCTCCGCCGAGAAACTCCTCTGCCAGTGTCCGGGCTGATGATGCTGGGCACCGAGTTCCTGCACGTGCGCGGACTTCCGTTGGTGAAGTGCACGGGACTCGCTCGCACGTACGCCGGGAACTCCTGGGGTTTGAGATCGGACGGAGGGTGGTGTTAAATGAGAGATGGCTTTTCTTTTTGCAGAGGTTTGTAGGAGACTTGTTGGTTACCTGTATGCCCAGACTGGATTTCATGAGATGAAACTGGTCCACTAACTTCTTGTGCAGAGGTCTCATGTCTTGGGGAACAAACTTCTCATGCACAGCGAGGCCATACTCCAGTATGTGAGCCTGCAAGATACAAATGCTCGTTTGCCGTTTCATCTGGCACATTTTTGATTGTTTGTTGCAGATTTTAAGATGTTCTGAATACTTCCCGAGAACAGCAGCTTATCCGTCTTACCTGCTCAAACATGAGTTCTCGGAGCCGTCCGATCTTCTCGCCATCTTCAGGGTGACTCATCATGTAGTCCTTCACAAAAAAGGCCTGCGGGGGGGAATATAACGCAGAGCATCCGTTGAGCAAACACGAAACTGAAACGGTGCGCTTTCTATCCAGCAGTAATCTGAATGCCAGAAGGCCTGACTTGATTTATTTGAGGAGTCATTCAGAACATTCAGGAAAACTTAGCAAACACAGTGAACAACATTTGCTGCATTTGGACCAAGAAACCCAAGGAAATAGACACATATAGAGGTCTGTTTGTGTGTTTTTATGCAGATACTTTCAGCCCTGTGCCTTTTTCACTGAGGTCCAAGGTCCAGGATGCATCAGGAAACTTAAGCAGCTGAAGTGTGCTGCTTCCTGCAGGTTAGCACCTGCTGGAGATTCAGGACTGCAGTGCTGCAGACTGTTAAAACATGGTAGTGTGCACCCCCTTAAAAAACCTGCAGTGTGCACTCGGAAAAAATAACAAAAAAAAAAAAACGGATCCCATTTTCTACGGCAAAGAAAATAAATGTAGTTAAAACCTCAAACTATACCTTGTTCTCTTCAATACTTCAATACTTCTATGAACATGGGAGGTTTCTTTTAAAGGTGCAGCAGCACTAACAGCAAAAATCTCCTGGGTTTGTAATTATCTAAATTGCTACCCTTATTCTGTACGCCCAAGTTACTCCTACGCAACTTCAGTTCCCCGTCCATTTTAAAATGTTAAGTACTTCACTTTTTCATGCTAGAAGATTAGTTTCAGGATTGATCTTTTGTCCCTATTATCGGCAATAAAGCAGCCAAAATGACTCTGGACTCCCAACTTCGTATCTATTTTCGGTACCATGCGACCCGTGAACTTAGGAAAAGATGGCTCTCCGAGCTACTCATGGCAGAGGACGGCAAGGGAAAAAAGAAAGTAATGACAGAAATGAAAAACAGTGACTTAACCCCCACACCAGTAGGAGGACTCGCTGAGCCAAAGGGTTCTTCGTGTTTCTAGAAAACAAAGATACCGGTAGGTGATTTGGATGAATAAATTCGCTGATATAATAAAAAAAAAATCTCCTCTTCCTTCTTTCTTTCTGTCTTTTATATTGATGCATTACCAAAATAACAGCAACGTAAAAATAAAACCAGAATGTCGGAGATCGTATGAACGTTTAAGTGCTCAGTTCAAAATTACAAAATTAGAGAAACAACCTATCGCTCATGGCATCGTGAAGATTCACATTTCTACTGGTTTTGTGTATTTGAATTTTTGCGTTATGGCAAAGTGACATTTGATTTTACGGCTTTCTTGTGAAAATTGGACGTCTCTCTCCGGGTTTATTCTGAAGATTACCTGGCCATTTAAGCTTACAGGTAACAGATATTATGATCCGTTGTCGATATCAAGCCTCAGATGGCCGAGAAATGTAGGTTGAAATGAAACGCTGGCAACAAGCGATCGATCAGAGACGTTCAGCACAGAAAGCCCCAACCTGAAGGTTCCAGGTCATTTAAGAAGTTCATCCTCCCTCCAAGGGCTTTAGTTTTAGAAACTGAATATCTTCCCTGCAAATCTGATTAGCGCCTGGGTGCTTTGATCAATTGGAGGTGGCCAAGTAAGAGGAGACGGAGAGGCGTTATTGTGATAGAAGCCCAGCTCATCATTCCACTCGGCTCAGGTTTTTAATACTGTTGCGTTCTTACATAATGACCAGAAAAAGAAACCATTGTCCCAAATGGATTTTACTGGGATCAAATTCTATATTGACTGAACACGCCAATCAGATTCTCTGCTTCCTGCTTCAGACTCTTTGGAAAAAAAAGGAAAAAGAAAATCATACATATCGATTACGGCTCTCAGACTGTGCCTTCGATTCACTCTGTCAGACATTTGCCTTTTCAAAAAGAAAAGTCAGTGCAGAAACAGAGGAAATGAAAAGTGAACTCGTCTGCCTTCAGTCATGACGTCTGGGTTTTTTGTGCTTCCATACATTAAACGCCAAGTTTTTCTCATTTACACTGGCAGACACACTTCTACATTCAAAGATTATAGTAAAGCCTTTTCAGACCGCATCAGAATACACAAAAGAAGACAGAGGATGAGCTGATGAAAGGCCTGGCTCGCAATCTGCTTTTCAAATCGGCCCCAGGAGGAAACGCGAAAGGAAAAAAAAAACTAAATAAAAGAGAAAGAGAGGTAAATGGGGGTGTTATGCAAAAAAAAAAGAAGCGCAATACAGTTCGTCTCTCAAGGACACAGCTGTCTGTCTGCACAGCGATGGAGAAGAGATGCTAAAGGCTGCTTCAAACATATGCACTCACACACACACAAACACACACACACATAGATCCCTATCAAACCGCGACTTTGCCTCACAGACCATGAATAATCAAGGTGTTTTATTATTCCAAACGTCCTCAGATGGCAATCTCTATCAAGGTACCGCATTAGTATGCGCTGGACATGATAGCACGCGCTCCCCTGATTAAAGAAGGGTCACAATTTCTAAAATATTTTACCGCATAAACATTATCACGCTCTCTACGGTCAGATATCCCGTAATAGTTTTCAGGTAGTAATCTGGTATTTTGCCGTTCCGAGAACCGCGGTCAAAGCCGGCGAAAAAAAGGATCGATAATGTTCCACGAATGACGTAAATTTGTGCCGCGGTGAGCGAGACCCCACCGTGAAGTGGCTCGGTTAATCATTAGTAAAGTCCAATTAGAGAGAAAACGCTGATGGGAAGGGAAAATGAATCAGATAGTATCATCCCGAACCCTCCTCCCTACCGCTGGAGGGTTTCAACTCGCAATCCAGTGATAAATCTGAATATTAATAATGACAATTCCTCTCACAATTGTAGCCGAGCCCCCACAGCTGTCAATCGCTATTACAAGAGGAAATAAATAGATTTATTGGCGCGGCCCGCAGGGTACGGATTCATGCAGACGTTGGTTGAGGAAAAAAAAAAAGGTATTTACAGCTGAAAAAGGCCTGCATGTGTCCTGCTTATGGAAATTAGCTCAAATATATGTCACTTTCTATTGTTTTTCATATTGGAATCTAAATTACAAGCTGTTGAGGGCCGACGTTTACCCAAAGCAACGCAATTTATATGCATAGATATTTATGAAAACAGTAAGCACTTTGGGAACCGAAAACCCCTCTGTATACCAGCTTTTCCTCTGTCAAAAACACTGGCTGCAAGGGTGGAGGGCACTTCAGCACACCTTATCTTTGCAGCTATACCGGTATCCTGTGAACAATAATAAACTACTTCTGCACAGAGGCATGTTTGGATCAGCAGCACCTGTGTCCGGTGTATGTTTCCCCCAAACACTGACGTGAGCACAAACCCCCCCCCGCCACAATCACACAGTTGCTATGCAACATAGAGATGTGTCCAAAGTAATAACAATTTTCTTGAGTAGATTTTTGTGTGTGTGTGTGTGTGTATGTGTGTGTGCGTTCTGCATGACATGGAAATTGAAACATAAACGTTCCTCCAGCAATCACTCAAAATCCGATGCAAATCTTTTCAAGTGAGATTGGTCGTTCTTCCCAACCGATCCGGGCCTGCGGCTTCACAAACCCTCCGAGCTCATTCAGCTTCGTTTTACCCCCATCCCGTCTTTCCTTTTTGACATGACTCCACTTTCTCCTCTCATCCATCCACCAATCTCTCCAGTGACCAAAGGCGCCATCTCCTGCACCCATTCCCACCCCTGCCATCCATCTCATTTTACGGCTTCCAAACCCCTCTCTCCCTCCTCATTTATAAACTCGATCAGACCTTCGCTCAGCCGTTCATGCAACCATCCATCCATCCATCCAGCTGTTCATCTGCTCCCAACCCCCCCCACAAAATGCTCTCCTTCCATATGTCCCTCTGCTTCACATCTCCCACCTTCATACATCATTAGACAATCCATATGTCACTGCTTCCGACTCCTGCCTCCAAATCCTCCGACTCCATCCTCTGTCGAGCCTTTCATACCTCTTGGTAACGGGCCACGCCTCCGTTGACGGCGGCGTCGATGACCCCGTTGAGGCACATGGTGAGGGGGTTGATGTTCTGCATCTGCCGGCTCTGACACTGGGTGATCAATGTGCGCAGTTGTAAGTTCTTGTTTTCGATAACCTCGATGGCGTTCTCCAGCGGGCTCACCTCCACCTGTGAGGGGAAAGGTTGTGGAAACAGTTTTTTGGGGGGGGTTTCATGGTTTTTATTACAGTATGTGGCTCCATAGAGACGTCTCTAAAGCCTGAATAATAAGGTCTTTATACCCGAGTTTGGAGGCTTCACACTGACTAAAAATGAAAATGATGAAGTGGGTGTTGGTTTAATTGAATTAATCAGCAGTTTGACCCTAATTAAGTTCTGCAATCGATGTTTGGTGTTGCCATGTTACGCAGATTTGATTCCTATTGATATCCATCAAGCACCAAAATAGAGCCCTACTTTGATCAAGACTCAGATACTCTTCTACTTTCTGTGCACTTCACTGTCTATCCTGTGTGTTGTCCCACTTCCCCTGCTCCCCGGTCACTCTGCAGATATCAGATCTATACCTAAACCATTTAGACACATTACTGCCAGTCACATACCAGAGACTTTCAGCGGATGTTTCTTTTTGAACTGAATCGCATCTAAGAGGGGGTGGGGATAACCCCAAGTGAGGTTGATATGTACTTTGAGGGCCAATCTGCATACATACAGCAGTTAAATAAATAATAGCAGTAAGAATGTGGAATGTCCTGGTTTCTATGACTGTGACTTTAAAACTTTAACGAGCCCCTTTTAAAATGACAGCTAGTTGGGCTGAAAACTGGGTATATAATAGTTTAAGACCATTTTAAGCCTTAGAATGTCTGGAAAAGCGTAATATGTAGCCTTTAATCATGTGATCCTTTACCATTTTTAATTGCAGTCGTTTAGTTACATATTGGGAAAAACATGGAGAAAGAAGAGCTCTTATTTGGAATAGTTGCTTCTGTCTTCTAAACATTGGAGCAGTTTTGTTCCTTTTCCAATTTTGCAAGAGAAATGTCAGCCACTCTAGAGTCCAAGTCCTCCACTATATACTCTTGACTTTGTTAACTTTGCTTTATGTCCGGCAGGGAGACAAACATCACTGGACACTAATCCACTAGATGTGCTTTCACTTCCATTCAGTTTAACATCCTTTTGGTTAGGGGTGTTTAAGTTAGAACATTGAATTTGTTTGGATAGAAAAGAACCAGATGGTCTAGTTGCCGTAATTAAATCATGTAGAGAAAGGGACATGTATTAGAGGACTGATCTTGGCATTTCATATTAGATATCATAAACATCAAATACAGATCGATTTGCTTTGGAAAAACTATTTTACATTCACCTACTGTGATGTTTGGCACTTAAGAGTTCTCTCTCTTTTTCTTTTATGAGCCTTTTCACTCAAAATGATTGTTTTTTAATCCTCTATTTTCAGAGAACCAAATCAGTCGATATACAGTCTGCAACAACCAAAATAAGGAATTGAAAAGCGTTAAAATGCTCCTCAGAGCTCAATGGTGGGTGAAAACTCAGAATTTTACTCAACAAGTGTGTACATGCAGAGACTATTAGTCATTGTTGCACATACTCTAGCAAATCTTTTCTTAATTATATCTCCCGCAAATGTTAATCGTCCTGGCAGATCTGCATCCTACATGCATGAGTTAACGTGGGCTAAAAGCTGCACAATTTCACGCAGCCGTGAACAAAGGAATATGCTCCTGCACTCCATTTTGCAAACGCCGGAAAAAACAGCATTCCCAATCCGCCCACTTCAGAGAGATCTGAATGGGACGATCCGAGACAATAAGCTTTATCGAGGGTTTGGGTAAAACACAGTGTAGAGACAGGAACATAAAATACAATAGCAATTTCAGACCAACTGAGAAAAATCCTCCAATTCAAAAAGCCATTCTCAAAACTGGACATCCAATATACGCAATGGATGAAATTATTTTGCCAATAGCCCCTAAACCTAAGCCATTATTGTTGTTCAACGTAATGACTCGGATCGATACTCGGGTATTAGCCGGCAGGTACTCCAAATTGCAACCTGCAAAATAAAGTTGTATTACGTTGTCCCTTGTGTGTGGCGACTGTGTGGTGTATGTCTCCGTGGTCGCTTACCAGCTCCCTCTTCTCCACTTCAAACCAGCGGGAAATGCCCGGGAGACTCTGGACCAGAGTCAGAGTCGTCCTCTCCACCCACAGGCTCTGCAAACACCCACAACATTTCCATAAGAATCAGCCAACTACTTGTGACTACTTACACGCGCTCCTTCTCTGGCAGACTGGACACAATTTAATTACTGACATACAGTTTGAAGAGAACATGATATGAGCACACATGCTGCCAACCGCCCACTTCTAGGAGTAGGTCAGGTTTCATGTCCGATATCTTCCCCCATCATTCATGTCCCACCTCTTATGCTGCCAGCCAGCGCGCTTGTCAATGAGCCAAGATCTCACAAGGTCAATCCCACAAGATGCAAACGATGGAGACGCTGATTTTTACTAGGGACTGTTAACATGATGGATTCAGCCAGCAGTGGGCCACCTGTGGTATAAACGCACGCTATGTTGTAAACATGTCCAGAACATGTCGGGGTGGAAAGACGTTAACATTTATTTCTTGTTTAATTTGTTCAATCATCACAGAAGGTCACTCGAGTCTGAACTGTAAGGATCTCAGGATTTTTATATGTTTCACACTTATCCGGTATATGTATATTCTCATCATGACAGTCATGAAAAAAGGGAATTTTATGGAAAGAAAAAGATCCTGACTAACTCGAAAACTTTGAGGTAACAACCTTTTCATATTATTTGGGGTCACCTGAATCTGAAAATATGTAAATTGGCAGGAATTGTGATACTTAAGTCAAACCTCTTAAACCAGCTACTCTAAACACAACTGGAAAGATTTTCTAAAAAAAAAAAAAAGGGGGGGGGGGGTTTGTAACGTATCCCTGCACTTTTCTCAACAAAATATGCCACAAACATATCCTTGAAACTTTGGGAGGGGAAAAAACTGTATGTCTCCATTCTGCAAAGGTCACCAAAAAAATCGTTTTCATGCTAAAACTTACATTTTAAATTAATTTAAAGTTTACTTTCACAAACTATTATGAATGCAACTTATATTGAAGAAAAAGCAACTTAACCTACACGCCTAAGGGGGGAGCCAATCAGCTAAAAAACAGCAAAAACTCCTCATATGGCCTCAATTCAACACCAAAATATTGTGAATCAAAACCCAAATTCTGAGAACGTCTGAGAATCAAAATCCAAGGCGCGCCTTAGCCGAGGTCTAGTAGCTCCATGGCTCCGGAATTATTATTAGTTATTAATGCTATCAATAAAATTACTTATTACATTATTAACCTTCTCCTCCGTGAATGCTGGGTGCTGAATCATTCAGTAGCCAATGAGCAACTACTTCTCGGTCAAGGCCCGCCTTCCCACTGTAGACTGACACAGTACTGATTTGACAAAAGTTTCAGAGTTTCAAACGCAGAAAAAAAGGCCCAACTCGTGGTTAGGAAACAACGCTGGTTTTGAAACTAATGGGAGAGAAAAAAGAACCCAATTTCTTGGTTACAGATTCTGGGTTTTGGTTTTCAGATTTGGGATATTGAGTGGCGACACATTTGATGTTAAATTACTGCCATACCTTTGGGTTATCTTGGGTTTTTAAAAATTTTGAATAAAATTTCAGCTCAAGGGTTTTTAGATGTTCAAGTCTACATGACATAATTTTGTGGTTTGTTTTTCTAGATTTTAAGGGTTTTGTAGATTAGACTTTCCAAATAAGAATTTTGATAAAATGTTTTTTAAAAATAAAAAAACAGTGTTTTTAGAAATTTAGAAGTGTTGTCATGTAATCTGTCCTTCATCTCCCTACGCATCAACATCTGACCCTTATATAACAAAAACTTTATCCATTGAGTATTCTCAGTTGTATTTTAGGACTGTAGTTTCCTGGACCACCACTAAAAATTTAAAACGAGCCATTTTGCACTAAGAAACCTATTTAATTTCAAATTTTAACAGCAGAATGGTAGATGGTCCGATTAGGCCACTTGAACTGACCAATCAGAGAAGACTGAGCCTTTTTTCTTCTTCCTTTGCGAGTATTGAGAAAAGCAAGTATTCAGGTGGGATACATATGTAATACCTCAAGTGTCTGGCTGCTTTTAGAGATACAGTAGGACGATGAATGACACATTTCACGGTGCAAGAGACCCTTACGAATGATTTATGATTCCATGAAGCCGCTACACACGTCGCCCATATGCAGCAGCTACAAATAGCTGATGTTTGTACTTCATTGTTGGACCCGATAAATGTTGAAGACCTGGAAATACACTGCTACCAAGCAAACCATAACACAGCCTGACAGCTTTCCTGGGGAACTCTAGTTCTCTTTCGTGATGCTTTGGGTGAAAAGCTAACAAATAAAATACAATAAACTCATCATGCAAAAATAGACCTCTAGCAGCAGGTTTATGAGCTCCACAGGCTGAAGTGTTATCTTGGCTCCACAGTATAAATCATCTTCATGGCACATTTTTATTCAGTTCTAAATGTGTTTTTTCTCCCAGAATATGAAATCTTTTGGTTTATCATCATGCTGCTTTCAGCTGAAATCTCAACAGGGCCCCGTGAGGGATCAAAGTGCTGCAACAGGACGCCTTCATTTACTTGAAGCTTAGATTAGAGCCCAGGGTCGTGCTCCAGGACACTCCAACGGAGCAGATGAGAGCTGATATGCAATATTGATCCAGTGCCATTGCACTGAAGAAGGGTCTTCCGAGCCGCTACACAACCCTGCTGCCCTTTATCGATTTCATGCTTTTAAGGGCCAAGAAACCCACCTGAACACAACCTGGAAAAAAACATGTATTAAGACCAACAACTGGAAAGAAAATCCAACATAAATAAGTCTTACCCTTTCTTTACCCCCCACCCCGATAGGCAAAAACTCAACAAAGTTCCTGCCTTTCTTTATTAGAACTGATCATACAACATCTCAAGTGCTAAAGTTTATCGTACTCCCACATGCGAGCCAGAGCTATCCCGTCCTGATTGAAACCCCATATCATGATTAAATTTGGCCTAATAACCTTGATGGAAGTGTGATGAGAAAACTAATATAGTGTGTGCAATAAAACTGAATATTTATGAGAATAATATTAGGCTCCGGGTGCTGGGTGTGTACAGGTTTTGTAGTACGTGCAGCTCGGTGAATGAATGCGGTTCTAAAGACTTCGTTTGTTCTAAGCTTTACGAGGCTCTGACTAGTCGCCCGAGTTTCTCGGCGTAATTACTGATACGGGAGTCAAGATGAATAAAACATGCACTACACACGGACTAATACCTCAGCAGCGGTGCAAAGTATCACTACCTACACAGTCTGTGATGGATGAACGAGGCAGAAAAGGAGTTAAATGAAGCCGTTTTCACATCAGTTGGGAGTGAAAAATGCTAATAAAAATGGTGAATGATTCAAGATTTTTGCATATTATTGCTATTTTATTTTATTTTCCAGCATTCCAATGCCAAAAAGTAATTTCTTAACAATTAGAAATGACCTGACACTTGCATGTGCAGATTCCTGTCAATGTTCAAAAGGTTTTTTTTTCCCTTTCTTTTTTCTTTTTCTCCAGTACCTTAAACTCGTTCTCTTTGTCTTTGGTTCCTTTGTGAAAGGGCCGGTCATATCTGAACCTCCAGATGTGATTAAACTTGTAGAAGCTTTTGATGTTGTCAGGCACTCCGTCTCGCTGCAGCACATCCTGGCTCTCCGGGATGGGCGTCACGGCGTAGATCTGCAGGTCTGAAAGCACCGCGAGTGAAGGAAGAGCGCAGGATGGGGAGAAGGGGGAGCTCTGCCTGACACGAACAGCCATTTTTCTTCCTTCTTTTAATCCAATGACCTGGAAGAAAATGGGAACTGGAGCACGTGCTGGCATGTGGATGACCCGGGACGGATGAAGACGAGTCTCCACTATGAGGAACAACGTGATCAATAGCAGATCTTTGCACTGATGAGTAGTTCTATCAGAGGGACGACATCTAACACACATGATGTACTGTGCATGAGTGTTTGTGACAAGGATGCACGAACGGGTGAGCGATCAGAGAACCTATTGATTGACGTTATGTGCTAGAAACACATGGTTATTGATTTACAGAAACTCGGATGGTCACAGCGCTCATACGCGGGTCAGCAGTTGTCCCATGCATTTCTGTGAATCATTAATGCGTGTATGATTGAGTCGGAACACATGTTAGGGCTTCGCAAAACGCAAATGGTTTTTTGATTGAAGCGCAGCGAGGGTGCAGGCTCACTTTCAGAACACAGACAATACAAATTACAGGAACAACATCTCCCGGAAGGCAAAGAAGGTATTTGCTTCCTTTTTTCTGTCAATACTACAAAAATCAAAAGCCCAGCACAGTGTACCCATCTGGGGTGTTAAACATGATTCCTCCTCACACCCCTGTGGTGCATCTGATTGTGGTTTGTTTCACATTCCTCATCCTGCAGTTTACAATGCAGTGTGAGTGCGTGCAACTTTGTAAATAAGCCTTTGATGCTGTCAAAATTGCCAGAAAAACACAGAGGTGCGTTCTGTGACGGGTCCCGCCTCATTGCAGGCAGTTATGTATAGAAACAGCATGATTGGGGGGGGAGATTTCAAATAAGAGCGTGTATTGTGCTGATGTGGCCTGTGTGGTTGAGTCGGTACAGCGAAGGATACACTGGGCCTCCGCCTGGTAAATGGTCTGGTCTGGCTGGTTGACGTGCTGCATGGCGATGGCGTGGGGGAACTCGTTGAGCATCCGCTGCTGGAAAGCCTCCAGCCTCTCGTAGTCATGGCCGCGGCACACAAACTCCTTATTCTGCAGCAGGGACAGGAGACGGGGAAGCACCGTGAGGTAAGATTGACATCTAGTGGCCGCACACCGCAACTGCAGAGCGATCTGTTAATCCCATCAAGGACGGGGATTCTTACATCACGCTGCTGAATAAAGAGCTGCTGAATGTCACCTTACACGGGAAGAGACTTACGTAAGAGATGCTGCTGAGCAAAAATGAATAGTACTATTCTATGGCCTGGCTACGACAGAGAGAGTGTGAAGATCTCTTTACCCGTAAGAAGAAGGGAAATTTCTTTCCATAGAATCCGACCCTGAAGAATTCAGGTTCCAATCTCTGCTGGTCCATGATTTTGTCGTAGAGAGAAGCTTCCATCATCTGTCAGAGAAATACAACAGTGTATAAATGAAGACCAGCAGCAAAAGTAAAAGCACAGCTTTTTTTTCCTTTCTCTAAAGGAATTTCATGTGTCAGAAAAAATAAACGAAGCAGGATAAACAGAATAAGGTCTTTAAATGAGATAAATACTACGCCAGAACAGTGAGTAACAACAAAATCAAATGTGCTAGAACACTATTCAATACAAAATAGTCTAATATATCATCATTGTGTGGGGAAACACTAACACCCCATAATTCAGTAGCTTGTCTGAAGCAAAGATAGCTTTAAGTAATCATATCCTATCTAACATCAGTCTTTCACATTGTTTCGGTCCCATAATTCTTTACAAGGCATCTTCGTGTAATGAGGCGTGCTTTCATCTGCTCGTGCACAGATGTCTCAGACATTTGCAGATGCATTCCAAATACACTTTGCAAGCCCTAATTTCAGCCAAACTTTCATTGTCTGACAGACTGACTTGGCTGTTAACTCACTCACTGCTTGATGATCAAGTTCACTACCTGCAAAACGAGCCCAAATCATCACCCCTCCACCTCTGTGCCTGATTGCAGCTATAAGCTTGGTGCTAAAGGACTGTGTTTGTTTTTTAGATGTAGACATGGAGAATAGGTTTTCTCTGGGAAACCTCTCCAAACAAGTCATACATTTGTGCAGGTTTGGTTTTTTTCTTCTTCTAAACATTTGAAACTGGCGAATTCTTTGAATGTGCTTGTGACTTTTTTCTCTCGCTACAATGAAAGATTCAAATGTATCCCCCAGTTTCTACCCAAAATTGATAAAAACTGGTTCTCTCAGATCACTGCTGATGTCTTTTCTCCTTGGCATTGTGTTATCACACACCTGAATACAGCAGAGCAGTAAACTTAAATCTTAATTCCCCTGGTCAGAGGAAGGGCACGCTTGAGTTTCCACACAGCGTTTCTATATTTTGGGTTAGTTTTTGTGAAATAAAGAATAACAGAATTGTTTTTCTGAGGCTGCTTCTATCTAAGCTTAAGAGGCTGCACTTTCTTTGAAGAGCCTCCTGGTCCAGACAGCAGCAGCCACACTGTTACACCACAACAACACAAATGGATTTTTGATAAAAGCTTTAAAAAAAACAAAACAAATGAAAAATAAATCAATATCGCATCTCTAAATCATACAATTACAAGAAAAACATGACAGCCCATCAGTATTGGTCATCATGAAAATGCCACGGAAAAAATAAATAAATCAATATTTCAGGGATTCCGCCTCTTCAATTTCAAGCAATAATGAAGCTTCTTTCAGGCGAGGAAACGGCAGATTCATAGTTTTTCTTCAATTTCAGCCAGTCAAGATGTCAACTTACACCTCTGTAATTTATAAAGGGAGCGTTTTTTCAACAAAGAGGCCCTTTTTTTATTCTCTGAGTCAAACAGGTCCCAAACAAAATTTGCATAATTTCCCTGGAGATTCTCCATCAACTTACCCTCATTTTGCTAAGGTTCCTGTAGTCGTAGTAGGACTCATACTGGTCAGCCAGCTCCCTGCAGAGGATGATGCCGTTCTCCCAACACTGCAGGCACAAACAAACACACACCACATCATCAAATGGCCTGGAAAAAGCCTCAGATGCAGTGTCTTGCTCTGCAGGAGCTCTGCAGGAGCTCTGCAGGAGCTCTGCAGGAGCTCTGCAGGAGCGCTGCTACGCCCGTCACCCTCCACTGGATGGCACTGGTGAGTCGGCGGTGACGACAGTGGACAACTTCTCTGCATGCAGGTAAAGCACAGGCAGCATCTAACTGTCTCGCTAATTAAATGAAAAGCTTTGCTTTCCTGCTGCCGTCGACTCCCCACATAGCCGCGCCGGCAGATGGCACGGCTCGTGAACGGGAAGGAAATTGGGCTGTGAGTAACGAGGGGAACAGTTTTAATGATTCTGGAGGGCCACCCAACTTCATCTGGGGTTTTTTCTTTGGTTGAATGCAGTTTTGTGTGGTTTCTATAATGTCATACCCCTCAGGAGCACAAACGGGTCGCAAAGGATAGTATAGTAAAGTACTGAAAACTGAAAAAGGAAGAAAAGTCGAAAGCAAAACACAAAAACAGGAAAACACTTCCTGATAATTGGGGCTGGAAACCTTTTCTGAAAAGATGCTGCATCTTGAATGTTCTGTGCAAGCTGCTGGTCTCAGTGTCCGCCAGAAGCGGCAGCTTGAAGCACGTCACGCTTCGCCTGTTAACCTCGACGTCATCAGTGGGAAGCAGCGCTGAAAACCGTGAGCTAAGATGAGCCTCGCTTTAATTGCTTCCAACAGTAATTTGCATCCTTGAAGAGCAGTGCTTCTCGGAGCTTTCGGCCAGTGTCCTAATTAAGTACAACACAGCTTACGGCTCGCTGTACTGTATCAGAATTAATTTTTTGAAAATGTAGTCATTACTGAATCTCAGCTAAACAAGCTTTCCTGACAACCATCTTATGTCCGGCACCGACTGCAGCAGCATTCCCTGGAATATGGAAGAGAACTATCCCCCAAAAGGAAACAAGAAAATAACGTATCAGAAGCAGATTTCACCGCCGTTTCCTCCCTGGGTCCATTTTCTGAGGAAGCATCAAGCACTGTGTTGTGTCCCCTGTTTTTGTACCACGCGAGGAGAATCTATATAAAGCAATACATTTATTTCTAATATGATTGACTGGCAATCAGCTCTAACAATGGCTAGCTGTTATCACTTCCTCATCTGTAATCCTCATGCTAGCGTGCTTACGGAAACAACGAACCCAGCACCGGCTACACGCAACGGTCATTTTTTATTTCTCCGTGGGTGGAGTCAACATATTAAATAGTAAATTCATCTGTAAATGTGCCGGTAGCTCTGGAGATATTTCAGCGTGGATCCGCTTAGGGAGCTTGTAGCCAAAGCTAAATATGATTGACGTACCGCGAGGCGTGTTCCCTAGCAAGAATGCTCTGTAGAAACCAATGGGTCATGTGACCGAATGCTTCGTCCATTGTTTCTTACAGTTCATGAGTGAACTTCATTGTTTTTTATTTTGTTGATATATGCTGCCCCCATTTGGTCTGTAGCAGTATGGTTACATAGTGTGCCTTTAAACATTTAAACATATTCATGTTTAATAGAAAATATGAATAGAGTCGATTCCTTCCAGTTGAGAAATCAACAATAAAATGGAAATGAAGTGGAAAGAAGACTTTAGAGATAAAAAAAGGTAACAAAAACGGACAGTGCATGCAGCTTACCTTTCCCCTATCAAAGTTCTGGATGATCGTCAGATGCAAATACTCCTTTCTTTGCCACTCGCTCTGCATGGGGTAGTTGAGGAACTCTCTGAGCGGCCTGTCTGACCACTCTAACAGCTCATCATACAGCAGCAGGGTGTAGGACGCCTCTGCGATGCACAAACACACAGAACACCAGTGAAAGAGGGCAGCAGGTACATTTTTAAGAAATGCATCGGGTCTCCTGCTGACGCTCTTAGAAAACCCTCTACAACAGTTCATGGAGCCCATTCAGAATACACAGAAAGGAAGGACAAATGCATCAGACACGTTTATGGACGCAAACTGTGAGAAGACAACGGACTCGCAGTCCTCCGGGTGTACCTGTGTAGTTCTGAGCTTTCAGGTGCAGGTCGTACAGTTTGTGAATGTAGCGGATGTACATCTCTTCCTTGTTCAGCTCCGTTTTGTAGAAGTTCTGCAAAAAGAAAAACAAAACATGTACATGAGCACAAAATGTAAACATGAGAGGTCTCTCTGTAGCGATACATTTCACCGACAGATTCCAGGACCTCTGATCCGTCGGCCCACGCAGTCAGAGCACTCGATGGCAGTTACATCAGTACAGCCTCTTTGAGATTCATTTATACTTTCATTTCAGTTCACAGGGAGGACCATTATATGTCCCAGAAATAAACAACTATGTCTATTTTCTTTTGATTTGCGTCTTACAGTGTCTTTATGACAAAAAGCACTAAAATCCTGTTTTTATCATTACTTGTTTGTCCCGGCAATGAGACTTTAACGTCTTACTAATTCTCTGGGATAAAAGCAACATTTTCTGAGAATAACAGACTAATAGTCTGGTGAAGTTTGTGCCCCCCCCCCCATTGTTAAGTGTTAATTGGACCTTTCAACAACAGAACAATGCAAAACACCACACTGTAGGACTTTTTTTAAAATCACAAAATCATCTTTTCTTTATTCATCTTAATTTCCTATGCAGCTAAAGCAGGTTCTGGGGATAGTTCTGATAATGTGAGCAGTGCTTGTCCCAGAAATTCATGTATAAATTATGAAACATGATGCATTATAGCGCTAAACCATTGTACATGTTTGGGCTAAACCAAGCTGAAATAATGCATGTGAGATGAACTAAGCGAGGCTACGCTCTGATAATCCAAGCTAAATAATGAATCCAAACTACGATACACTAACAGAAGCTACGCTGCATAAAATACGACTAGTCAAACTAAAATAATCTAACAGACGTGAAATAAAACCAAGCTAAATTAAGGTAACATAAGCAGCTGAGATATGCATATTTAGATAAATGTTATCAGGACGGACATGAGAACGGTATTAACATCTTATGAAACTAATTTAGAACCAGGTCGGTTTATCTGATTAAGTAACTCAAATAATTGCAACTCCAAATCCAGACCTACATTTGATTTCCATTGATAATTGTTGTGTTATTTTGTTGTCAGCACATTCAACTAAAGTATTTAATGAGAATATTTCATTCATTCAGATCTGGGATGTCTTATTTTTGTGTTCCCTTTATTTTTTTGAGCAGTGTAAATAAATATATATACATATACATATATACATATACATATATATATATGTATATATATAATATATATACATATATATATATACACACACACCTGCATACCTACCTACCTGCTTCTCTTGCACATTTCTAGGGTTTTGTGTTTAATAGGAGCAAAGGTATTTTGGTATTTGTCCTTAAAGTGTATAGGCTCCAAACAAGTGGTAATAGTATACAAGACACTGTAGGTAGTAATCTCCTTCTGGGGCTGTGGGGGTTGGTATGGATGGCCGAGCTGCACGGAGGAAATGTTACTTACCAGTAAACTGACAGTGCATCCAATCTTTTTGCCATCCACTTCCCCCAGCTTCATACAATCCCTGTCGTGGAAACATGAGTGGTTTAAAAGAGTATGTGACATGATAAATACAGGGGGAGAAAAGGGCCCGTGCGTACTCTCACCTGTAGTCCAACAAGCGCTCCATCAGACGGGTGACAGTCGCGATCAGAGAGATCCCGCTCTCCCTCCACGTCTCCCTCTCAATCTTCTTCAACAGGCTGCAGGACGAATGAAAAGAGACGGAAGGAGGCAGAGATGTAAAGACGAGCGGATGCACGTTGGGAAAGAGGAAAAAAAAAACGGGGGAAAAAAGTGATGGAGGAAATTACTGAGAAAAGGAACAGAAGCAAAAGCAAAGAAGAAATAAATCTGAGTCAAGTGTCACCTATGCTTGTTGACCTGCCTGCTGGGGTTCAAGAGAAGCACCAATGTGGCCAAAAAGACTCAAAAGAACCAATTTAACGGGTTTCCCCATTTTAGTGGATTTTAAAACCGATTGGTTTGATTAAAGTTAAGCGCACCGACACGATAGCCCAAATATGGCAGCTCTGTCACAGCTGAATGAACTGTTCCCCGTTTCCCCTCACACAGACGACACAGAGAACAAAGAGGAGAGCGTCTTACCTAGGGTACGGACCAAACAGAGGAATTCTAGTCCAGGCGGGAAGCATAGGCGGAATAAATTAATAGTAACATGATTAAAATCAGAGCACACTCACACAGGTTAGTTCAGGGGGAAGTGAGGTTAGTAGACGGGAAAAGTAAATCAACCAAAAGAAGTAAAACAACTCTGAAAGGAAAGATAATTAATCAAAAAACAGATAAATAAATAACAGAACCTCACAATAATTATTCCAAATGCATAGTCACATTGTGCTGCACAAAGTAGATTAGATTTAAACATCTTGTTTCAGTAGTTGCTGCACCGAATCTGTGATGCCTCACATTTAAAAATGGTTTACGATGAAAGACGAAAGGGACAAACCGAGACGATGCAGCAGTGAGTAAGTGCCTGTCAAGATCACACTTTGATTGACAGCTATGTGGCGGTAGGGAGGCATTCATGATGCACATGAATCTGAAATGTGACTCATTTTATGCAATAATGTCTCTGGACAGAGTTCAAATATTTTTAGGCAACAAAATAATATGAATAAGCACGGAATACGGAAATAAACAAGGCAGGGATGCACACTCACACACACACACACACACACACACAAGCAAGCATGTGTGAACACTGAGCCTGCATGCAGACGAATCTGGAAACACAAGGACCGAGGAGGTGGAGATGAACGCGAGTGAATGTCCACCACTTACCTCTTCAGTTTTTATCATTCTACTTGAAATAAACATTTCAAAATACACAACTCAATATCACACACTTTTAACACCAATAAAAAAAGCTTTGTGGATTGAAAAGCAAAATTTAGAGTAAGTCCTTCCTCGTGAACTCGACACATTCGACTATTTTTTTTTATTTAAAATGAGTTAAAAGAGGTTTTTTTCCGAGCCAAAAGTGCTTTTCAAAAGCAGAATGGTTTTCACCTCCACTCGCAGGTAAAATAGGTATTTACCGAGGCGAGCGACCTGTGAATCACAGCCTACGCAGCCGTTTACCCGACCAAACCTTGCGTGGGTCGAACCATTTCAGTCAGAGGACTGAATAAACACCTATTACAGCTCGCTGAACTCCCCGGCCTCCTGATCTGACCTTTCTCCGAGCAATTTCACGAAGCCCACACGTTGTGACTCTGCCGTTTGATCTGGGGGACTTCCTGGGTCAGATTATTGAGCGAGGAACACGCTCCTTATCTTTGAGTTTTCTGATCCTGCCCAATAACTCACATGCTGTTGAAGAGCTCCCGGTACGTCTCGTCCCCTTTGCCCACGGACATCAGGGTGTCCAGCTTGTCAATCAGTTTGGCCTCCACCTGAGAGGGAAAAGCAGGAGAGAACTCAAGGAACATGCCGAGCCTGGATTATTGATAATATCACTGGAGAAAAAAAAGAGAAAAACATGGTCCAGAGCTCAGATATCAGGATGTTGGTGCATCAAAGTCAGGAAATATCAGTTCTCCACAAATATAACAGTTTGTTATTTGAGCTGTACACCACAATACTTTCCAGTTATAATGACCTGTTTATGTCACACATGAGCTTGGCTACACAGTTTAAGAGTAATAACATTCAAGCAGCAAAGCTTGATGAATTAAAGCTCCTCAGTGTTTCAGTGGCTTAAATCCATGTTACTGAAAAGTTGACCAGAACCTAAAAGTTGACCAGAAAACCTAAATAAACCAAATTGTATCTCAGTATATACTGTATATATACGGAATGTGTGAGAAAACAGGCAGAATTTGATCAGCACCATGTGACCATCATAATCTAAAGCAGACACGTTAAACTCCAGGCCTGCGGGCCAAATCCAACCCACGTCCCTTTTCTGGAGAGATAATAATGTGCTTACAACAAAATGTTATAATTTTGTAAAATCATGGACCACGATAACATGTCCCACAATGCATCCTGATTTCGTTACCTGTGCCATGATGGCATCTACCCACTGGATGGAAGTATTTCAAATTAAGTTAAGTCATGGGCTTGAAATTAGAAACATGTTTCTACTAAAAGTACGCAAACCAGTATTATTTTATGTATTTTTTTAAGTGATTTGTCTGTTCAGCTTCTGCTGCACCTCCACAACAGTAAAGAGCTGTTATTACACCCATGTTACTTTACGTGTTGGGATGAAAAATGACAGCTGAGCCAAACTATCACATGCAGCTCCTCGAGTGACCACTAGGGTCTGACTCCAAAAGTGACTTCATTTTGTCAGTTTCCATGGCAACTCTGTGATAACATTTCTAACTTTACAGCAGAAATAAACAAGTTCATAGAAGCATAAAAACTGCTTTGGTTTCTAAAGCTAGAGTTTACATCCGTGACAACTGCAGAGGGTGAATATTTATACACGTCATCAGGTGAAATTATACAAAGACACTATTTTGACATGAGGGAAGTGTCACGACAGCCGCAGCTATTGTCACCTCAATGCTTAGCATTTTCAGTGAATGTCACAGCTGAGCAGTGAATTAAAGATAGAGGGCATAATTAAGCCGTTTTTAGATCCCAACACTATCGCTGGATGATGAACGTGTCTTTAACGTGCATTGGGTAATAAACACATGGCACTTTATTTGCCACCCCGTGCCTGAATGTGAGTCGGGAGGCGTCATCCGCATAACATAAAGTAAGATGTGTGGGCGAGTAAAATAGCGTATTGGTACATCATTGGTACACACCGCCAGACAGGTGTCATTTTCGAAACGAGGATCGATAAACGATGAGTGATGAGCGTATTTTGGACAGGTTTTGCTTTTTGAAAACCCCCAGTTTGTCATTTTTGTGGCCACTTGCTCAAACAACGAACCATCCTTTGTGGTTCTGGACGTACGGCGGTTTATAGTGCTCTGAGGCTGAGCCACTCGCTGATCCCCTCGTCTCCCCAGTTACTTATGTTGCAAGTATAGGCCCTACCTGTGACCTCCTGCTGCTGCTGTTACTCTCATCAGCTGTTTCCTTATTTTACGAAACAATAATAATAAATAAAGGTTATGTGATCAACAAATCCCCCCAGGAACGTTAGTTCCGTTTACATTAGACCTGACTAAGTGTACCCTCGGAGGCGAGTTATTGGCAGGACCAGCTCAACATGCCTCCCCGAATTAGTCAAAGTAGAAAGGACAGGCAACATGCTCTTTCAGGGCCCGTGTTTTGGTGAAATAGTCAACTAATCAAATATCCTGCTTTGGTATCAATAGCTCAATCTTCCACCAAAGACTGTCTGATGCCTGTCATTTTATAGGGTAACTACAATTTTAATTAAGATGTTCCCTGAATGTTAATTAGCTTCCAATGAAAAGGGGGGTTCTTTATTACACAGACTGAGTTTAAAATAATCTGATCTGGATATGTACTATGCCCTTTTGATTCTGAAGGAAGACTCAGGTCCTAATGAACTGCTGCTTTCTTCACTCCGTATTGAGGTTGTGGCTCTTTCAAATTAGTTTGTTTTTTTCTAGCTTTCTGCTTCCGACCTCAGAGGTAGAACAAATACAAGCAGAAGTGACATGGGTGGAGACGACCGGGCAGCTGATCTGGGTCTCCGAAGTACCTTTGAAATAACAGTCGAACAATTGCGAAATTTCAAATTTCGTCTCAAAAAATGTGACATGGTCGAATTCTGTCAAGTTGGAAGTTTGTGTCCACTTCAGTGAACTATGCTTACGCCCTGAAGGACAGGAAAAAAAGACGTCTTAAGAGCTGAACGTGTTCTTCAAGCCCCAATCTAAGATAAAAACAAATAAAAATGGAGTCAGCGTAAAAATTATTCTAGTCCTATTTTTAGCACGTCATACTTCAATCGTTTGTTTGTTTTGTTTTGCCATCGCATGGGATGTACCCGCCCCCTTGAGGGTGTTTCAGGGGTCAACCCATCATTTTACGCTTCCCCTCAACATTTCTACGGTTCACACCTGCTTGAAATTGCCGCTGCGCCTCTGCTCCCAGTCCATCATGTCGTGGAAGATGGGGATCATGACATTCCTCAGATCTGGCTGCGGCACCAAGGTCACCTCCAGGAAGGGCCCAATCATCGCTGGAATGAAGTTCAACTTGTGCTCCCCTGGAGGAGAGAAGCAGTTTGACACAGAGGTGAACCCTTCACTCCATCCATGAACGCAGCGGACTGCTTTGGTCAGACGTAACTCCCGGTGGCTTTCCTCGATGAAAGATACTCTCGTAAACTTAACTGAGCTGCAAACAAAAGCTAAAATCTCTAATGTGGTTAAAGTGCTGTGCAATTATACGAGCACTTTTATAAATCACATCATCAGAGAGTTTATAATTCAGTTCATTACTGTTAGGAAATAGAATTCTTATTCAAATTGACATAAACAAATAAAAATCCCTCTAACTGAGCAGAAATACACTCGAATGGTGGAGATTAAATTGCTTACAATGATCACGTTTAGAGAAAAACAGGAGTCTCGCTTGTTTGCCTTAACTTTTTGTAAAACAAGTGAATCAAAAAAAAGACAACCTTTTGTTATCAAAAGAGCAACGAATGTGAATAAATTAACGGCTAAATGGAAACTTTTGAGGAAGAAAAGGCAGAAGCAAAAAACTGAGACGGATATGATAATCTGAACCACACACACAAACACACGCGCATGCACGCACGCACGCACGCACGCACGCACGCACACAGTTATCTTGTCGCCTTACCTAAATTCTGCCACATGCTGAAGATCTCGCAGCCCATCATCACCCTCATGTCTCCGTACCTGCATGACAACAATCAGCAATGTGTTCTTTCTGCAGCAACACTGACAGCTGAGGAGAGCGGTCCATGCAGCACTTCTTACTAGGGCTGGGTATCAATTCAAATGTCAAGAATCAATTCGATTCTGATTCTTAAGATTCAGAATCCATTATCACCATTTGATTTGATCCGATTCGATCCGATATTGATGTGGGTTAGTGTTATTAAAAATGTTTTTTTGAGCTGTTGCCTGAATTATATGACTGTAAAATAACTAGTGAAATAATGATTTCATAATAATTATTGTGAACTAAAAAATAAATAACTCAAATGGGCCTTTCAATATCCATTTAAAGTGCAAAAAAGAAGAAAATTGCAACAGCTCATGCAGTAAACAAATCATTTTAGCTTGTCTAATTTATTCTGTCACCAGACACACATGTTGCCACGAAGCATCAGACATTTTTCAGGAGTGTCATGACAAACCGTGAGTCCGATAACAGAAGAAACCAAACAAGCTATAGTAAATATAGATAATATGAACTTCATTAAACTTTAAACAACATTTTGAAATTTAAGTTGAAATATCCAAAACATTGAACACTGGTTGTGCACGGTTGGGTGTGTGTATGAGTGTGTATGAGTGTGTCCGTGTTTGTGTGTAACGTGTCTGGTGATTCAATGATCTGCAAGTTTTGCCAGCACACGGTTGACTGGAGATGGAAGGATACGTGCGAAGAAAGATCATGTACTTTAACGGCGACGTCTGTAGTAGGTGGAATCATAATTTTGTATTACAGTATGACGCTCTCCTCGCGTGGTGCACGAGCGAGGTCTGTTTCATAACGCAGCTGGTTGTCTGTGCAAACGGAGGCGAACGCATATGGCAGCATAAACACAGGCTCAAACAGCATGAATGACGTGACTAATGGGATTAAAGTTCACCTGAAGAAAATCTAATGATGAAAAATAATCGATCTTTAGACATACGAATCGATTTTAGGAATTAATATGAGAATCGATTTAGAATCGGAAAATCTATTTTTTCAACACAGGTCTACTTACGCTGAAAACGATCTCTTTATGTGTGTGTGTGTGTGTGTGTGTGTGTGTGTGTGTGTGTGTGTGTGTGTGTGTGTGTGTGTGTGTATATATTAATGTGCTTTAAACCAAAGCAGCAACAAATGACATTTGCGGGCAGCCGACACATACTTTTCCAGTATTTTCTTCTTTTTGGATGGAGAGAAGGACTCCAGTTGGAGACAGGGCTGGTTGATGAATATCACAGACAGATAGAAATACGAGTCCCACACCTGAACAGGACATAGAAGAAGTTGTTGTGTTTTGGAAACTCTTTCTCTCTCTTTCTCACAGACCGGCACCTTCCTACCTTGTAGTCGAACTTCTCATTGAGGAAGTTTTTTCTCAGCGCATCAGAAAGGTAGAGGACGGTTGTGATGATAACACTAAAACAAAAAACAAAAAAAAACACACACAGCAAAAGTTGGAAAGAGTTACTTCTAACCTTACTCACATCACACTTGAAGGGATCTTGAAAAGTAGGGACTCATATGATAATAAATACAGATATTTGCACGTCTGCTGTATTATGATAAAGGACAGAGATTCATAGCAGAAAGGAAGAGCCGAGTGTCAACTCTAATCTCTGATATTCAATTTAATAACAGCTTTGGGTCGTGTTATTTTGAATGTCGCAGGTTTGGTTTTAAGATGAATAGTTTATGCTGCTAAAAGAACTGTGATCAGTGGACTGGATATGTTTACATGCAGATGAAGGAAGCGCTCAGATAAATATACATATGAAGCAGATTTGTCCAATTACAGGTCTACTTTATATCTATTTCTGCAGAGAACCTGCGTCTCATTAGAGTTGTTCAGGCAAAGTTCTTTCATGCTGAAGATAATGATGCTAACGTTGCTACAAGCGACTCCCTGCTGTCGCAGCTGAGAAGCTATTTCATAACAACCTACATTTACGTCCTGGACAAGTTCCACGACTACGTCAAAAACCTGAGAGAAGTTCTGCTGCTAGCGAGCACTGCATGTCAGCGCAGCGTAAACGTTGTTTCCTATATCCACAACACAAGTGGAGACTTTTCAACAGTTTCAGTTTCACAGCTTTATTTGAGATTACGCAGGTGCCAGTAGGACCGAATGGACAGAAACACATGGGAACGAGGCTGATGAGGGATGATGTGAGTCCTGAACGTAGGCGACGTGCGTAGTTGCTACGTAGAACCATAAATGCTGCTTAAGTGTGAGATCTTACTTGTTGGTGACCAGTCGCATGACAGTCCAGTCTTTAGGAAACATCTCTGGTCTTATTAGGATCCTGAAGACTGTGAAGATGTGAAGAAGGAAGTCCTGCGACACAAACACACAAACATGATGACAAGGGGAAGAGGTTTGAACCCAGAAAAAGATCAGTGGATATTCAAATGCTTTATTCCTTTCAGTTCAGATTCAAAAGGAACTCATTTATAAGTTAACGGTGTCGAAAAATCTACACAAGAATATTTGGGCATTCTGCACCTGATGTTTTGTGCGTTAGAGGAAGTCTGCATCAATTTCCATTATGTGTCTGCATACTGTATGCAAATTGGTTTTTCTGTCTCCCTTGATGGAGTATTCTTCTAAGGCTTCGTTCATTATTAATAAGTGTATAAAAAGTCATGAAAGAAAAATGTGTATAATTTTCAGGCTGATCGCTGTTTTACTGTGTTTACATTCTTTCTCAGTTTGACATTGAGAAAAATAGTGGCATTGTGGGACATCAAGTAAATGTTTTGACATTTAACAAAGGGAATATTTATTGAAAGCACACACCCATCAGTCAGGACAATCACAAGAAAACTGGCTTATAGGCTTTTGCTCGGTGGTTGCTGGTACCTCAGAGTATGTATTAAGAAACAAAAAACATATGGTTTGTTCCACTGTTGGTTCGTCATGCTTCATGCCAGGAGCTAACACAAATGGCCCTGTGTGGGCAGAAGTAGTATTGATTCATAGATTGGCTTTATGGGAATGCTGCTGCTTATTTGAGCCGAGTGCTAATCTGCAAAAATGTTAGGTACATGGTGAGGAGTAAATCTTTATAACAGACCAAGGATGATGCTGAGTTGCAAGTACGTAGATTTTCCGATGCAAAGAAAAAAGTATTTACATCTAGAAGGAAACGAGCTACGATACTGGTTAAAACTAAATATTTCTTCGGGGGTTTAATATCAATTTCTATATGTCAGAAACAAATGCAGACACAGCCGGGCAGATGTGGAGAGAGTGCAGAGGCCTCACCCTCAGGTCGTCTTTATTGGAGAACGACTGCAGCAGCTGCTGGTAATGTCTGTCACTCATCTGTCGCAGAAGAGCCAACAAGCAGGCGACAAACTCTCCCTGAAGGAACAACACACAAGAGCAGTGGCTGGTCAGATCTTTACATGATAGCTCAAGAATTATGAAGAATGATGCTTGCACAGAGAACAGAAAAGGGATCAATCACAGTTAAAGGTAACTGGTAATAGCTGTAGCTTGATTAGTATAACATCGTTGAGAACCCATCATCACACACATGATGCAGATCTCAATATTATCCTCCTTCCTGTTCTCTGCTACATCATTAATCATTAAACTCCCAAAACTATTTACTAACACACCGGGCAGAACACACATACAGTGACATCCTGGAACTGCAGTCTCATGGCGGGGCCGGCAGGCTGCGGCCGGTTGCTGATTTCCAGGATGGTCCTCAGCAAAACTCCCAGCAGACTTTCCACAATTAGCTCCACCTCCTCTGACACGGCGGGCTCCTGCACAACGGAGAAACAAACCTGCAGCTGAGTCACGGCTCACAGTTACATGAATGTTACCAGTCAACATGATGAGAGGAAATGGTTTCATAGAGAATATGTGAACAGAAAATGTTCTAATAACCACTTACACATGGGCAGGTCAAAACAATGAAGATTTAACCAAGCGAGTATATCAGAGGCTGCATTTGGAAAAGAAAAGCAGCAACTAATGTGTCTTTTTGAGTTATAGTAAGAACTGCCAAATGTGTAATTAAAACCTGGAACCTGTGGTGCACTATCGATATTTGAGTAAAAAATGTGTACAGATGGAAAAAAAAGAATTCTGACACAAAATAACAATTTGTTTTTGTAATTGGGGGTGTTTATTATATACTGAAATCATTTTTTTTTTTAATAAATATTTTTCCAATCATTATGGAGGGATTAAGTGAGTTATAAATACAAGTATGATACATCCGGAATTATAGGATTAAATTATATAGTTATTAAGTTATTAAGATTCAACAGATTGGGACTGAACAGTTGTGTCGTTTTAAGAAAACTGTGAAGCGAAGAAAATAAAAGCCTTGAGTTTATCATAGAGCATAAAAGTTGGATTCATTGAAAAGAAATCAATGAAAACGAAGAGATACTTTTATTTTGGGCACGGCAGCGAATTTAAAACCTGATTCAGTCTCCAACTAAAGTTCGAATATATTACCTTCAAGTTTTCTTGACTTATTTGCATTCATGTGTTTTTCTGCCAGAACAACCTTGAACTGTAGTCAAGGACCCGCATCAGTCAGTCTACTGTAAGAGTCATTTTCTGCAACCTTGTTACCTTGTAGTTTTATTTCCATCCGAGTTTTAATGAGTATTGAACCAGAAAGGAACTGAGTAGTAACTGCGGTCCGTCCTGAAAAGAGTGATAATGAGAAGAAGCCTCACCGGCACATTGGCTACCACTGCTGTCACCTCCCTTTAGATATAGTGCCAATCTGTGCAGTGTTTAAGTGTATAGGTGTGTGTGTGTGTGTCCTTATAGGTGCATTTACAGCCAACGGTGCAAGTGAGGCGACTAGCGCTGCAACACACACTTATAAATCCGCCAGGATCAAATCAAAAAGTCTCTTCCACCACTGCTGTTCCTAAATTGATGCGCCTCATTAGTGAACTTTACTCCTGCCAATGTCCTTGTCACCGAGACTAATTGACTAAATATAGACAACGAGGCAATCTGCTGGCACGGGATTTTGCCAGTGACTCATTCCTGGAGTGTAAAATATTTGAAAGTTATAATTAGCATCAATACTTTTTCCAAAATATGAGTGTGGATCCGCTGCAGCTGCTCGGGACACAGCTGGGACAGAACACGCAACTGTTTCTTGAGGAGGCTTGTGGCCTCTCCATCACCGGAGCAACACTCACCACGGGGCCGTTCTCCTCCTTCTGGATGAGGGAGAGCATGCTGGTGAGGATGCGGGCACACATGACCAGGTCCCTCTGCTCCTGCATGTGGGTCTGCAGGACCCGGAGCACCACGGGCAGCAGGATGCAGCGCGACTCTAAAACACGGGGAGGAAATCACGAAGGATGAGATGGAAACGCACGAGTAAATGTGGCTGCATTCACTAGTGAATAACCCCACCTGGATTGATGTAAAGCGTGCTTTCCACCGTCTTGGAGATGCATTGCAGCTTGACGGCCTCCAGGGGACTGTCGGCGTGGACGGTGACGGGCAGGCTTGCCAGCGTCTCTCTGACGAAACCGGCCACCTCTCGCACCGTGAAGATCTTCAGCAGCTCGCCGTAGATCGCAGGGAAGGTTCGCAGGAACACGGCCTGGGCAGAGAGGCGACATGTCCAATCAGACGGAAGCTAAATCGAACGGGCACAATCCATTATTGTCATTTAAATCATTACGTGAGGCTGAGCAGCCGAAGGCTTTCCAGCTGAAAACGAATCTGCAGAGAGCGTTTGAGGACATGAATAATTAATGTGTTGTATTGTATGCATGAATGCTTTATGTTGGGAATAATAATGACTTCATACCGTTTATTCAGCACATCATCCTCTAAAACTCTATTACATCATGTTAATTCGACCTTACAAAGACGACGGGAAGCTCAAAGTTCACAGCAACAGAGTCTTTAGAGTTGGATAAGAATAAACAACAACGCTTCATATTCACTTGTGATTACAGAGGGCTGTTTTATTGTGGGAAACAAAAGAAAGTATGTACTATTGTGCCCCGAAGCACAGGGCAGGATTGGATTTGGCTGGAACGCCAGCGGGCTGGGATTATGGGGATTAAACTGAAGGACTGGCGGGATTCGCTGTCCATCACTTGTTTGTATCTAGCTGCCAGATTCTCTGTCTTCCCGTCAAGTTTTGTCAGATCGGCACAGCACAGCAGAAAAAATGCAGATGATTTAAAGAAGAGGGAAAAGAAGTCTTTTTGCTGGCCCAACAATGCAAGAACACACTATTCCTCTGTGTCATGATGTTGGAGGCTTACTGTTCCCAAGTTCACTGGTGCAAAGCCACAAACCTTAATCAAATGCCACTAGTAGAAAGAGAAAGTAGTTTTTATTTTATCAAAACTATTATCATTTTTGTTTTACCAGTGTTTATACTGTAAACCAAAAATGAGTTCAATGATGCTAATACAGTAACTAAGGGGGCATACAGATTTGTAAAACCTTTTTTTTCTTGTTTGAATAAATCCTAAAGTATATTTTCCTTTCGTGCAAAATGTTGATCTCCTGCGGTGAATATAAACTGGAATACATGTGATATGCCAGCATCCAGTACTAGGTAGTACCGTGTGATTAACTAGCAGGTTTTTGAAAAAAAGAAGTTGAAGTGCAGGTTGTTAGAGGAATCGTTTCTCTTCCACGGCAGCAACGAGCTGCATTAATAAAAATATTAAGAAAAACAGAAAGTTTCTTATTTAGAGAAAAAATTGAAAGGTCTGAACACATACTTAAAAACACTAATATCAAACAATCCTGTCAATTTGCCTGAGGTTGTCTGCACCTGAAAATATACTTTTTTCAAGGAGCTGCTTGGATTTGCAGGATGTTGTGACATCACAGACCCAGATCAGAGTACAACTATTCAACCATCTTCGCTCTACCTCACAAGAGGGCAGCACAAAGCCGTGAAGCCAATATAAACATTTGACATTTGACTCAGTTTTAGGGGGCGGAGTCACTTGACTCCACCCTCAAAGCTGGCAACTGAATAGACATGTAAAGAGACGATTCAAAACATTCATATTGTACAGCATCTCTGTGGTATTCTGAAATAAACAAGTCAAAAACATGTCATTAATACCTCAAGAAATTGTGGCAGCTTTTGAAAAAACTGAACGTAATTACTTTTTTTTTCCTTTTACAGTTGTTTGATGGCAATTCATTATTAGCAACTATTCATTTAAGTCTTTACCGTCTAATAGTTACACTGCATTAAAATATGAAAAACAGAATGAAGGCAAAGCGCAATGAAACCAACAGCCCTTCATGACAGAAAAGCTCTGGTGTTAACTGTTCACAAGATCCAATTGACCCTCAAGCTAAGACACTGTCCTGCCTGCCAGTTTGAAGTTTTCTGCTCATGTGTGAATGTTTTAGTGCGTCATGTCTTGGCCGGCCTGTGTGTGTGTGTGTGTATGTGTGTGTGTGTGAGTGTCAGTGCAACATGTAACGGATTAACTGGGATTAACAGTGGCTCGACCTGCATCCTCCCACAGCTATTGTTGTGCTAGAATGTGGATTAATCCAGATCAGAAGTCAGTGGAGGGATGAAACAGAGCCGTGCAGACGGCAAGGACAGGGCACAAGTGGAATATCTAATGGTGCAGTAATAATGTGATTCCAGTTCATCGCTCCAACGGTTTAAATGACCAGCGTAAGGGATGAAGATGACACAAAAACACAGACAAAGAAGGTGTTTTCTGCTAAGATCTCTCAATTACGCAAGCGAACAAGCGTCTTTTCCCGGTACGTAATAAGGATTATCTTCGCCATTGTAGCTTGTTTCCCTTGGTCTTGTTTTAAATCAGTGGAGGCGGCCGCCCAGGCGTGCAGACCTCCCACCGGAAAAGGAAACTCCTATTCCGACAGCAGACCTCCAGGCTGCATGAAATTCAATTACAGACAATCCCCCCCTACACATCACAAGTGCATTAACAGGAAGAAAACATTGATGTGCACGAGCGCCGAGAGGCACAGACTCACACATTCACGTTTGCACGGACAGACACTCAAAGATGAACGTTTCTGCAGGTTTCGAGAAGCGTTTGTGCTGGATGCACACGCGTGCACACACACACCTGCGTCTGCGCCACGGGACTGGTGCCTTTGTTCTCCTGCGAGAGGAAGAAGCGGATGGACATGAACAGCTCGTGGATGCAGACTCTGAACTCCTCCTCGTTCTGGCCTCCTGTCGCCAACGAGAAGAGCCGACGAGACTGGATGATGTACTTGAAGATGTACTCGCTGGCCTGCGGCACAAAAGCAGAAAACATTCATTATTTGTCGCGTAATTGACAAAACCCATGCGTCTTCCTTCGCTATGAAGTGGCAAAAGATGAAAAGAAGTTTGATTACTTCATTTATCTTATAGTAAAAGGAGCAACACACTCAGGAAAGCAAATGAAAATACAAATAAATCCAGAGATTTTTATGATTATTTTGATTCCTTTGTAAATAGTCTGAACCTATAGTCCAAACCTATTTTATGTTTGCTTTTTTGCATCAACTTTATTGCATTTATTAAAATATATTTGTTTTTCCAAAAAGGTTGCTATGGAGACAATTCAGTACTAATGAGGAAATGTAAGAAAAAAAAGATTTTATTTCACATAGCTTGGTGTCAAAAGGTGACTCGTATCACCATAATACTGAATCCTTGTACTACATAATCCTAATTTCTGCAGAGAGTACATCTAGATTTTAGAGCAACACATGCTGCCTTCAAGGCCACTTCTGCTCCATGGACATTTCTTAACAAGACAATGTAAAACCACATTCTGGACCAAATTTTCAAGGCAAGAACAGCGTTTAGGGTATTTTCACATACAGACACTCCCTTTTAAATTAACTTAACTTAGTCCTCCTAAATCCTGGATCCAAAACAAAACAAAAGCTCTCAGTTCTTTTTGCTTTCATATTGCGAGTTAATTCGAAAAAGTCCTCATCCTAATCCACTTCAGATCTGGTGAAGCCTCAGTCCTCTTCCTGTTCACACTAGAGGATGGGACACATGATGTCACAACTACAAATTTAAGCTGCAAGCAGCGATGAACGGGCCCTCGCGCGTGCAATTTTCACCAATAAAGGTCAAGGACTCAAAACCGAGTCCAATAACACCACCCACGACACTTTATGTCAAACCATTCAGAGGTTATGGCAGAAAGTAGGAACTATCAAATATGGACCAATCAGATGAAGGGTGGGGCGTCTATCGTTGCCACGGTAACGCTTTTGACTGAAAATGCCCATCGTTGAAGGATCGAGACGGACATTTTGATGTATAACACACCTGGGTGCACGTTACGGTTGAGCCGAAGAAACGGCCGAAGAAATGGCATAAATTGCGCCAAAATTACATGATTAATTCGAAAATGGCCGACTTCCTGTTCAGATTCGGCCACGGCACCAAGAGACTTTTCTTTAAGTTGAGACATGATACAGGTGTGTACCGATTTTCGTGCATGTACGTCAAACCGTATTGTGGGGCTTGAGGCACAAAGTATTCTAGGGGGCGCTGTTGAGCCATTTTGCCACGCCCATTAATGCAAACCATGAAATATCTAATTTTTCGCCAGACCTGGCTTGCATGCAAAATTTGGTGACTTTTGGGGCACGTTTAGGGGGGAAAAAAGGCCCTCCTAAAACGAGAAAAACAAGAAAAAAAAGATTCCTACAGATACAATAGGGCCTTCGCACTGTCAGTGCTTGGGCCCTAAAAAAGGCCACTTTATGTCCGCAGCGCTCGAGTTAAGTGAAGTGGTTCCACGGACTCAAACGAGACCACCTCTGGAGACGTCTCAGCTGAATTCGCTTCAAAGAGGTCTGAGTTTGTTTGGCCAGCTGAAAGAGTCCAGGTGTGAAAACACCCTCAAGTGCTGGGAGAAGAAATGTCAATTTTACTAAGTTGTAAAAGCTTCACGGTGCCATCTGTGTTTATGGAATGTGTTACAGTCAAAAGTGGATGTCTTTTCAAATCTGACTTGAAACTGACGTGAGAAAAACACATGTTAGGTTCATGCCGTCTTTGAGGAAATAAATCAAAGTAATCGTTTTTCTTTTTCTTCTGCTTGTTCCAGTTTGCCTCAGCCTTTTCTGATATGGCGTTTTAACACGTCTTACAGATCAGCCGTATCAGGAAGCCCAGTGAATGTGTCTGCTGTGTATTCCTTTTATTATGTGCTGCATGACAGATGAGCATTTAATTCTGCCGCAGAATGCATCTGCATGTATCATCATAATAAAGAGACGAGGATTCCCGACACCAGCGGCACTGTGTTTCCGACCATTAAACTTGCATGCAGCACAATAGACGGAGAGAGGAGGGCTGGGGGGGGCGGCTTGATGCAGTCACGGCTGATGGGAGACATAAATTAGCAGGAGTGGCAGCAAGAGGGAATTGTTTATTTGTTTATTTACATCTCTGCATGAATGGCGTAATTGCGTATGTGAGCCTGTAAAGACAGCTGCACGGTCTGAAAACAGAGGCTTGGAGTGTCTTCAACGTGCACCTCACCTTGAGCACCTGCTGGATGTGATCCTGATGCTCCGCATCAATGATGCGGTCCACGTACCACTTCAGCACTTTGATCAGGTCCCTGCATCACACACACACACACACACACAGACACACTCAGTCGCGCCATTTCCCCCCCAAGCTCCCTCACCTCTCTCACCGGAGGCGATGAAGCAATCCCACGTCTTACAATGCAATGCAACTGTCTTTAAATCATTTTCAGAGGATGATATTTCACTATTTCAGCAACAGAGCTGAACTGAATGCAACAGTTAAGGGTAATGATCCTGAGATGTTTGATAATGACAATTTTGCGTTTCTGCTACATTTTAAACCTTGAAAGTTTGAACTTAAAGGAGATATCAGACAGTACAGGATAGGGATTTATAATTCTGCAGGAGTGGCTGTCACTATAGCTCCTAATTAAGAGCTCACGCTAGTTATAGCAGGTATAAAAATAAGTATGTTAGCAAGGTGCATGCATGTGTGCAAAGATTACAAAAAACTGTTGTGAAGATGGCTACTAAGAAGTTGTGAATATGTGCATCTCTGTATGTCTATCTGTGAGCAAGCACAATCCCATGATTCATTCTGTCTGCTTCAGCCAGGGGGCACCATAAGCATTTCATTGAGTCCTGTGATGAACTCAGAGGCCCAGCGTTGAGTGGAGCTGCCTCTCGGCGCTTGTGTAGGCTGCCCTCATCTCGCCTACTCCTGTCATGTGTTGTTATAAAGCACTATGTGGGCAAGGCTGCGTTACTCCCAGCTCAAAGTGCTGTTGTTTACAAACCTGTAGGACAAAGCTCCAGCAAAGTGGCTGTCGATGTAGGTGTCCATGACCGGCTTGAAGTGCTGGAATTTACTGTCCTGGAGGAGGTTGATGATGTGGACCTGAAATCGAACAGAAAGGACATGAAAGATGAGTTCCTATAGAAACTCATCCCAACAGATAATAGAGCCATCCAACATAATAACAATGTAAAACTCAAAGTTGAAAGTTTAATGGCTTCACAGCACACAAAAAAAAGTCTTTATGTGATTCAGGAGGCTACCAAAATGTCGATAAAGCCAAGAAATATCTATTTGCATCAACCAATGCAGACTATTCTGTCGAGTCTCCTTTAATGCACAGTGAAACCCCGAGAGATGGCCCAGAATGTGGCGGCGCATCTGGTGTTTACGCAGCCAAAAGGGACACTTTAGTCGCTGAACCCCACAGGCATGCCTGTCTGAATCAGATTTAAGTGACTAATGCTCGCCTACAGACCAACAGCCACGTCTGCACCCATCTATTTAGTGCTACATGGCCTGATGTTCCTCCTTGTCCATTGCTGAGCTCCTAGGAGTGTTGTCTCATGGTGTCATTCGTCTTGCGTCTCAGTCATAAGTCTCAGTCCAGACCGCTAACACTTGTGGTTCCAAGATGGAACAAGCCACCAAATACCATCGGAGCAGGTGCATCCCTCTCTGCAGTCAGAAATGTACTAAAGACACGATCTCTTTAGATCATAGTCTAAGTATTTCATGGCTATAGCACTCCATCAAATACAAACCTTATTTTAAGGTTATTAATAAAGCAATGGTGATGCACAGGAAATGTGAAAGAGCACAGGGAATTAACTACTACAGTATTTTCTGGACTATAAGCCGCTACTTTTTTCATAGGTTTTGAACCGTGCGGCTTATACAAAGGTGCGGCTATTCTGTGGATTTTTCTTCCACCGCTCGGGGCGCTCTAACCGGAATTAGAATCAAAACTAAGACAAAGACAATAAATGCAAAGAAGAATACGCTACTTCTTCTTTAGCAGATAGAAGTAGGTAGAAGCAGATTTCAAACAGATACATAGATAAATAAATACCGGTTATCTTCTCATTACAAGCAAAAAAATCTTATTTTAAGTGAAAATCTACTTGAAACAGGTGAAAATTGTTGTTTTTTCCAGTGATGAGTCTTGTTTTAAGTGTAATGAGATTTTTTTTGACTAAAAATGAGACATTTTAACTAGAAATAAGACAAATATTCTTGTTAAGATTTTGAGTTTTTGCAGTGTAGGAAAGGATCTATTTAGGTACAAACATGTACATCATTTACAGTTAAAATCGTCCTGTACATGTAGTAAATATCTACAACAACATAAATATCTGCGGCTTGTATATCTTTTTTTTTTATTCTTTTTTTTAAAATAGCTGCGGCTTATAGTCCAGAAAATACGTTAATAAAGATGACTGGACAAAGTTAACTCAGGGACTCATTTGCATCCTTGTGGTACAATAACCAACTGGCCATCAGAGAGAGCATTTCACCAACGATTCATTAATTATCTGTGGAAATTCTTGATATTGTTTTTGACTTCAGTGGATCTCTTTACACCATTGGAAGCAAAAATCATCTATCTTGCCCTATCCCCCCAGATTAAACTGTTTACTTTGCACCAGAAGAAAAATAATGTAATATTAAAATGGCTTATATTAAAAGCCAAAATAAAAAAAGATGTACACATAAAAGACAATCGATCTACAACAGTTTCGACAGCTGTTACGCAACATATCACATTTCGCCCCAGCACAGGTCCCTTTGCTGTTGAATTTGTCCAAACCGCGGAAGATAAGCCGATTTGTCCATCTTATTTGATCAATCAAAACCACAGAAGGCAAACTTGATAAGAGCACCAGACCATTTCACCACTGATGGCACCACACTGGGTGAAGAGAGTGTGTTGGTGTGTCAGCGTAAGTCTGGTGTAGGGAGACGCTGAAGCAGATTCACAGAGGGGGGGGAAGGAGATGGGGAAACAGATCGATCTGTGGTTTCAGCTCAGCGCAGCGTGACCAAGGACGAGGAGGGGATTGGTCCAGAGAGCTGTGGAGCGTCTACGCCTCTCGACAATCACAAGTTTCTGGGATTGCTGTTTTGACTGACACGATCAAACTGTAGCTGAATGAAGACAGATGGAAATTACCAAATACACTCACCAATGAATCAAACACCTTGAGTCCATATCTCTGGGAGCTTTCATCCAAGATACCAAAGAGTGTGTCCAGGGTGTCCTGGAGAAACTGTGAACGAGGAGCAAAACAAAAGAGGGCTGGTTACGGATTGAAATCCAATTAGAAAACCTAAAAATTCAGAAAAGTCAGAAGCAAGTCAAGGCTGAGAATCTCATTGTGGGCTTACTTTAACGATCTCTGAGCCATCGATCTCTTTCAGCTTCGAGAGGCTGTCGTTGATCCTTTCAGGGTGGGCTCGCCACTTCAGCAGGTCCAGCATATCGCCTGGGGGGGAAAATAAAAACAAAGAGACTGAAAAACACCCCCAAAAAATGGAAAAAACTTAAATAATGTGACTCCCAGAAGAAAGTGCTCTCCAACTAATGGCTGTTTGTAAAGAAAACCAGGATGAGGAACGATATGTTCAAGTCAGATCACAAAGCACTAATCAATTACAGCCCAACTGCTTCAGAATGCAAACAACAACTACACTTAAGTGCAGTGGAAAAAAGGGGATAAAAAGTAATTTTTCTGAGCCTGAATCCCCCAGACGTACGCGTGAATAAAACATGAGCATTAGAAGTCAAACCCCTGCCATAAAATGTGATCTGGTTGTTTTCTAACTTGTAATATCCAAAACGCTGATAACACATACGTTACACAATTATATATCCTGATATCCTGGATTAAGCTTAATCTTGAAAATTTGAGGAAAAACTAAAAAAATCCTTGGACTTGGTGGAGCCTCCTTTGGGAGCAAATACTTCAAGCAAGAACCTGAAAGAAGGAAGGGTAGGAATTTATCTTCCTTTTCTTGCCCTACTTCAATTTTCAGACACATTTGAAGGATTCCTGGTGTCAACAAACTTAAAGTCTGGGCTGTAAACTGAGGAAGTGTTCTGTTTTTTCCCTGAAACTGGAGGTGGATTTACTTCCACGGTAACATGCTAATGGCCATTGTCCTTCTGCAACACCCAACTTCTACTAACCGTCTGGTGACATAACCATCCTGACATGGTCATGTTGGCTTTTTTGTTTTGGTAAACTTGGGAATTTATTTCTCCGTCAATACTGTAAAGTGATAAAGAGATTGGGACAGCAAAGGGCCCAAATCATGATACTCCTCACGCCATACTTCATCATTGCTATGATGTTTTGAATAGTGCAGTAGATCAGTTTACAAAGACTTCAACCCTTTTTCTAATCGGTCTCCAAAACATTTTGTCACTCAAGAATAATCAAGGTGGTCTTTAGCAAGGTTCAGGTTAGACTTCAGTATGTTAAACTCCCGAACAACTTCAAACGTTAAACTGTCTCTCCTGGGTTCCTCTTTAACTCATTGATGATTTGGTGTTATGACTTTCAAGTCATCTTGTCTGAGCGCCCTCCAAAAATGAAGCACTGAACTTTTCCATTTGCTGACATGTTTGCTGAGGTCTGACGGATGCCGAAACGTTCCAGAGTTATCACGGTAATCTGTTAAATCTTTCTTGTGAAGGGTGATTCACAGCAGAAGCTTCATTTACTGCTTTACTTCACAGCAAATTTATTGAAATAGCTTCAAAACAAACCTCTAAAGTCATGTCAGTTGGTGTTTGAACTGCTGACTCCAATGATCTTTTATTGAAGTACCGGTAGTTAGTCTGGGGGTGCACTTACGTTTCCCTCCATAACAGAATAGAATAGAATAAAAACAGAATAAAATATAACAAAAATAAAATAGACTACCGGTATAACAGAATAGAAGACAAATAAAATATAACAAAAATTAACATAATAGAATAAGACAGGAATATAATGGAATAGAAACTTAACAGAACTGGTGAGAATAGGACAGGTTAGAATAGAAAAGAATAAAAAGAACAGAACCGAATAGAAAAGAATAGAATAAAAAGCCTTTCTTGTCATCATACAAGTAATTTGAGAATGTTTAATAGATGTTTTCAATAACAGCTACAAGGAGTCATCCACAGTGTGTTTGTCTACAATCATAACACCAGATCTCATCTTAAAGCAAATTACTGCAGAACACCAGAACATTTGGATGAGTTTAAATATATTTTTTCTTACTAGTGTGTAACCCTAGTTGTTTATGTACTGTAAAAGTCCCTGCAATATTTCTCTAATTGAATAACATTCAAAGTATTTCAAGAGACAACTGAATCATGATTGTAGTTCTCTTGTTTTTAATCTACAGGATATTAAATTCTCTACCCAATGAAGCAAATACAAGGAGAATAATAATTAAAAAAAGCCAATAAAAGTGGTTATTGGTAAAACTGAGCCAGAGCAGTAAAGTTTGTAATTAATTTGTGATTTTGTTGAGAAAAGTGCTGCTCTCCGTGTTACCATGGACGTAAATGATCAGATGAGGATTTTTTATTTTTTCCATATCAACGACTCAATGGGACAAACTAGTCCTGCTTCCAAAGGACCCCAAACCCCACTGTGCTTCTGTACCGTGGAAACGGGATTTGATGGTTTATTACACATTCATTTCTGTTTATTGTTTTGTTCTGGACTACTGGCACCGCTGCATGCGAGCTAGCGCCCTCCTGGCGTGGAAACTAGTGAAACAGATTCCTCTTCTGTGCTCACCTGGAGTTCCCAGCCTCCTCTGCTTCAAAAGGCTCGTTTGGATTTTTATGTAGTAAACATGTTGTTTTTTTTAATTCATCTTAAACCGATGTTCATTTTAGCAGCCGTCATTTGCAAAAAAGGATTAAAACGTCCACACGCGGCATGTTTCCATCTCTGCCAAGGAGACTGCCCCCTTATCCACGGAAGACAAAAGCCAGATGTTAACTAGATTTGTTTTGTTTAGCTGAAATGGGGTTTTAAAGCATAATGAAAGCTCTTAGGTGCTTCCACCTGAAAGAGGGATTTATCCACACATTTGGATGGTCTGAATGAAAACATCCCTTTCTTACCTGCAGTCCCTAGACAGATATTTTTTCCATCTTTTCTAAAGCTTTGATGCAAGTATTCCTTCAATGCTTTCAGACCTTTACAAGCACGCAGGACCAGACAATGACACATTATACAAGCTAATTGCCGTTTAAAAGAAAGAAAAAAAAAAAAGATCGCAGCCAAAAACAACTCAGCGGGACCGCGGCCGGAGAAACGCGAGCGTCTGCGTCCGGGTTACCGTTTTGCGTGAGCTTGGTGGAGCAAAGGAAGCTGGTGATCCAGAAGGATTCTTTGGCGCCTTTCAGCGTTTGATTGTTGGACGGGAGGTTGGCCTTGGAGAACGGCAGTTTCAGGTAGCGTGAGCAGTCCGCCAAGCTGGTGTTTTCCTCACACTGCAGAGATTAGAGAATAAAATAAACAGGTTTTGTTGCACGTTTGGGGAGAGGATGGAAGAATTCACACTGAAAATGGTAAACTGGTCCCATAGTGGCTTAAATCCCACTCTATCAAAACATGTGTAGTAAACGGTAGATTTTTGTTACGTATTTTCATAATCTTCCCTAAACCAAAGGTGTGTTTGATGCTTTAGGAGAACAGCCTGATGATAAAACTGCGGAAGCCTGTGAAGGGCCGCTGTCGGGGGGATTTAACGTGCAGCATGGGTGTGACTGTACAGATGAGGCTGCTTGAGATCCAAAGCCACCACACAGTTTGGACTGATTCTTCCGTGTCTATTTTGGGTGTGAGGAGAAAACTAGGCCACGCCAGCTCCATTGAGCTTCTCAGTAACCCTCCATCTGGCATTACAACGGGCCTTCAGCCCCCTCGACGCCGGGGAAACACAAACTCCGAAAGTGGCGTGCACAGGTTTGGGGATTGGTACATGAAATCTCTGATTCCAACACGGAGAGGAAGAAACAGACAATTAGAAAAAGCGAACCGAATTCCAGCAGCCCACAAATGTTACAAAAATGGACATTGCTTGGCTTGTCAGCCTGGTATTCAGTAATGTGAGCTATTTGTTGGTTGGTCGCACCAATTTTGTGTCATTTACAGTAAAAGCATTGCTTCACATCGTTATATAGAGAATATGATCTCCTCTAAAGTACCCTTGGCCCCTCTTTTTTTGATGGAAAACACCGAATGGATCCATCGAGCGAGACTCTACGAAGCAAAACACACATAAACTTGAAATTTAAAAGCTTAACAGCTCTGAAGTAGGATCATTTGTTTGCAATATATGCAAACAAACATCAGCAATTTATTCAGTCCCGTGCGGCTGGGTTTAAGCGAGCGTTGGTGTGAGGGCGTGCGGTTGTTACCTTATGGATAATGAGCTCATGGGTGCCATCTGGCAGCGTCCTGCCATCCTCCTGCATCAAAGGGACGAAGGAGTAGCCAAACAGCTTCTTCTCTCCTTTGTCTTTAGCTGTCAAATAGCAGCACATGCACATGATACTGAGTCCAGAATAAGTAAACTCAGCAACTCTAAAAACAGTTAAGAGTTGGTTTTTAAAACATCACACTACATTAATCGCTCAGCTGACTCATTAATGAAGTCACTTGGATCCCCACTGCTATAATATTACTATAAAGTGGCCCCTCCACTACACCTCCATCACTAAAGATAAGGCAAACGCTACCATTAACAGGATGTGAAGATGCTATTAAGTTTCTGTCTGAGGCCATGATTAATGTGGTCTTTCTGATGCTCTGGGCATCATTTTCATTATGAACACTTGTAATCTGATTTATCTGCTGCTTTAGCACTAAAAAAAGCGCTAATGTGTGGACAGCAGGGAGTAAAGACCGAGTACCAACCTGCTCCGTTTAGAAATATGCGATCCGTTCATTTAATCTTAACAGGACTAATGCAACGGCTCTATTAATCAACTCCCAATTTTGTGGTAGAAGGGAAAAAAAAAAAAAAAAAACCTGCAGTCAACTGTAGGGAAGAGTTGAAGTCACACGGACGCATGCACAGAAATATGAATGCAGCCTTTTCCTCTAATTGCAAACGGAAATTTCCATCACAGTTCTGCAGGCGGTTTTCTCGGAGGTTGGGAGTTTTCTTTTAGCATCCTTAGTTTGGTGTCACCACAGGTCTAAACTGGGAATCCTAACAGGCAGCCTTCTGGTGGTTAAAGTGACCACTGCTGGCCGTCATAAGGCTGCGATATCGCCTGCCCACAACCACGCCACTTCTGCAGGGCGATAATACTAATACTGATGCTAATAATAATAATAATACTAGTAATAATGATAACAACAGCAATAATAATAATAATAATAATAATCATAATAATACTATTAATAATGATAATAATAACAATATCAACAACAATAATAATAATGATAATAATATAAACAATAACAACATAATAATTATACTAATAACAATAACAACGGCAATAATAATAATAATAATAATAATAATAATTATTATTATTATTATTATAATAATAATATTGATTTGTTAGAAGAGACTCATATATTTGTGGCCCTGAAACAGTGTGAGAGAGTGAGAGTTATATTTTGTTCATCATTTAATTTTTGTCTCATTTTGAAATGAGCGCCGTTATGGAAATGCTTCAACAAGCTGACGTTTATAGGCTTGGACCCCGTCTATCCAGAGGGAAGACAGGAGTCTGGATGGACCGATGCTGGAGGACTGGCTCGCTCATTAGAGCGGAGACTGGATGCGTTACATCCAGAAATGTGTGCCAGGGACAGAAGAGAGACGGTACAGTAAATATGAATTCATTTACCGGTATATGAATTCTGTTAATCAGTAATGTGTAGAAAGACTTCTCTGGCCACAGCTCTTGCGTTCATGTTATAAAAACGTGTGAGCTCGCAGTGAAATCTGCTCACGTAACCACTCCATGATGACATAAAAGGTTATCCATAATCAGATTTCTGCTTACTGGAGCAATGTCGGAACTCGAAGCGAACGTGAGATCCGCGGAACATGTCGACCGGGATGGGCAGCTTGATCTGCTCCGCCCAGCGCGGGCTGTTGTTGTGGTACAGCACCAGGGAGTGGTACTCGTCCCCCCCAGGTTCACCTGAGCCAGCAGCCACATAACTCTGGAAGACAGAGAGGAGAGAGCCGAGGACGTGAAGGAGGGCTTAGATAAAAAAAAAAGAAAAAGAAAAAAGAGCTGGAAGCTCACAGGCAAGAAGTGTAAACCGTCTGCACCCAACAAATGGCAGTTAAGTGAAGACGACAAGGTTGTGCATGTGTGTCCATGAGTGTTTGGGGGGGTTGCGTGCCGTGTGGTGGCAGCAGGGTTATATTTGACTCTATTTTTTTTATACAAGGCCAAGGCAGTGCAGGAAACCACAAAGGCAGACTGTCACATTGCTGAACCAGAAATGGGCAACACACTCGAGAGACACTTAGCTCTCATCTAGTTCAGCAATGTTTAAATAAAAAAAAATACTTTACTAAGAACATGAGACATTTACTACCAATAAAAACAAAAAACAAACACTGTTCAGTTATTAAGAATGAAATACAAGAAAATACAGCACGTTTACCTTGAGGATCTGTCCATCGAGGTCCAGCACGTAGATGGTGATCTCTACGTTTCGTGCGACACTCTTCCCGCCCTTCTCAAACTCTCCTTTCTCCAGTGTGATGTAAAGGTCATTCCTCATCTCTCCTGCAGAATCAGGGACGCAAAAAGAGCCAACCAGACATTGATTATTCATACCAGCAAATGTTATTAGCGAGTACTCAGCGGATATTTTTTGTTTCCCGTCTGATTTTTCATGGAAAGCGTGGGCAGCATTCACATTAGTGGTATTTAATCAGGTATTTTGTGCTGACGTGACATCTAACCCAGAGAGATGACATTTGATTATGTTCTGCATCAACTAACATGCTTATTTACCAACGCAAATGTCCCTTTCAATAACCGCGAAAATAATTGCAGTGGCATTTAGGCGCGTAGCATCGACATGCCACCGAGGTTGTTGGTCACCAGGCTGAGACAACAGGTTAAAAAAGACCAAACAGGCCAATATTTAGAGATTATGTTGATGAAATCCCTTGAAATCCCTTAAATTAAAAAAATGACTGGTTTAACTAAGTTTATATTTATTTTATTTTACTTTTAGTGGTCTGGAGAGGTAGGTAAGCAACATTTACAGGCAGAAAATGACTTTACTGTTTAATATCAGCTGTATATTTCTTCTTTAATTTACCTTCTTCAGTAACTAATTTTCAGCCCTGATGTGGGTCCAAAAAAGTAAAAAGGAACTGGACTGATTTAACTTTAACTTTATTTATTTATATACCACTTTTCATGCAGGTAAAGTGCAACACAAAGTGCTTTACTGTGCACTATATTTTCGTAATTAGTCATCAAAATTAGCAAATTATGCATACATTTTTAGCTTTCTGTGATTTTACCAGATGACATTAAAATCCCCATTTCATCATGTGAGTCGGTGGAGACGGAAACGGTAGCGACCTAGTGGTCATTCGAGATACTGCACGTTTCCCCATTTCCATTGTGTGACCTAAAAGTGATCGATCGATTCCTGAAGTCATCCGTAATTTGGCTCAATGCTGCAATCTGTGACAATACTTGAGGAAACAGCTGCGGACGAATGAGCGACGACTCAGTCAGTCATTTACTCACTTCCCCTCTGTAGGTGAAATAAAAATGATGCAATGCATGATGGGGACAAGACCGGAAAGGCTTGTTCCCTTTTGAGTCAAGCTTGTACACAATATGAGGCGAGGGGCCTCTACGAACGTGAAGTGTGTATGTGTTTGTCATTAGAGCTCTGAAACCTTGGCACACACACCCCAACCTTATACTTTTTACACACACGCACACACACATACACACACACTACAGACACAAAGGGAGCCGGAAGGCTGAAACACACGGGAGCAGTGTGTTTTGTTGTGTTTTTAATGTACAGTACAATGGGAAAGCGGGAAGTGCAGATGGAGGCGTTGGAACAGCTGGACGGAGAGAAAAGCCCGCCAGTGTGTGCAAAAGATAATGAGGAGAAATACACAGTCAGATACAAATCTAGAAGAGGAGTACGGGGAAAGAAGGGAGACGGTTTCCTTTGCCCTCGGGCAGATTTATACAAGCAGAAAGAGTGAGAGCACTCAACGTGAAGGGTTTGAACCAAAACAAAGACTACCAAAGAGACGGCGAACATAAATCTGTATTAGTGAGGCGGGAAGGAGGGAGAGCAGTCGCTTGTTCCTCTTTATCTACTTGACCAGACGGCGTTCCTTACCATTTTTATTTTTACATCTACCTTCACATGAATGAAATGCTCTGCTCAAACTATACTTTCCCTCTCTACTGTTCTTCCCGCATTATGGAAATATGACCACTTATATATTTTCTCCCTTGCTTCATTCTCCATTCAAAGGGCTGTGCATTTGTTACCAAGGCAACCAGGACCCATCCAGCTAAGCCTGGAGGGTCTCTGCAGGGATTTCGGTCATTTACAGAGGCAGATACAGGAAGCATACCCTTCTTCAGCTCATATCGGGTCTTAAGATCGTCTAAATACAACCTCAGATGAACAACGTATGACATCTCACACCGCGGCGTTATTAATTTAGGAAGAAATAAGCTGAAGTGGTTGAAGTGTTAAACTCTAAACCCACTCAGCCAACACCCATCTTTAGCAGCAGTGACTTTAAGTGATAGTTCTCTGGAAGATGTAATCGTCTCTAACATCATTATTGAGGAATTTAATCCTTCTCTTCTTAACAATGCAGCATCTGTTTGTGAGAGTTTGTCGGCATTCCTTTAACCACGGCGCATTTAGAGTTAAATCGTTTAATCAGGTTGGGATCTGGACTTTAGGTGGCCGCTGCGACCCCTCGACTCTTTTTCTCCCCGTCAGTCATTTTGTTTCAGATTAACTGCCAGCTGATATGCCACCGCCGTCTGGTTTTATGGCCGCTGGACACATCTGCCGCCAGCCCAGTCTTTATTACCTTTTGAGCCATATAAAAATGATATATTTTCCCCAGTAGGAGGACTATTAACGAGGAATAAATAAGCGCCTCAGTAGTCTGCATGCGTGAATAGCGATAAGTTTGTCTGTATTTATTTCCTTTCCCTTGTCTATGCCAGTCTTTGCTTCCATGATGGGTACCATCCTGATTTTTAACTCTCTAATTATCTGTATGTTACCCACTATCACCTTGGATGTAAGAATATAAGTGTTTGGAAGGTTGCCTTGATGAAAGCGGCTGATGATGGGTTTGTTCTTGGTGTATGATGGTTTCTTACCTGGCATGATGATGTCAGAAAAGCCCAGTTTCCTGGTGATGGACACTCCCCGGGTGAAGAGGACCATGTACTCCCGCCTGAGCTGCTCTATGTCCCCGTGGAGGAGCTGGAGAGCCACCGCCAGACCTAAAAACACCAAATAATGACAAAGCATCATATTCCTGCACGGCCTGCAACGTGGCCTTGGAAATATTTCATCGCGGGCATCCGTCTCAAATCAATATCCTCATCCAATAACTCCAAATGTCAGCAGAGCTAAATTAAAGTGCCGGCTCGTATTAGGAGCTGGAAATGTAACTAATTGAAGTTGGTGTGTGTATCCATGCCCAAGGTGAAGTGAGGCAGATACATCAGCAGCACAGAAATGTGCAGGAGACATGATAATGATGATGATAATTATTGTTATGAATGTGTTTGTGGGAAAGTCTGGAGGCAGTGATTAAACGGTTCATTAGAAGGAGGCTTCAGTCACTGGCAGTCAGAGAGGAGACGTGACTCGTTTGCAGTCCCCACAGCAATAGGCTCATCGGCACTTCCGATGACAGAGCAGTAAGAACCAGTGAAGATGAGGGTAAAACTAACGTCATGTTGCAGCTGAGCCTTGGACAATGTTCCCCAAACAAAATTATTAGAATTAAAACTACATACATAGAGCCTATCTAATTGCTTTTGGATACTGTACGCTGGGTGCAACGTGGCCAAAGTGATTTGAACCGTATTTAGACTGCGAAGCCAAAGCAGTTGATGTTACATTTGATGAAGAGGAACACAAATCTAGAAGGAAACCCGTGTGTTGATGCTGCAGCTTGATCTTGGTTTTATCTGAGCATCACGCAGAAACCAAGAAGAAACTTCAGAGGGAGAAGCGTGAAACCTGAAGCAAACACAGGCTTGATGTTTGTAAGATTTGGGTTTAAATGGCCACTTGAGGCAAAAGTTTTAAGCCCCTTCACAACAATGCAAAGAGCAAAAGAGCAAAGAGCAACTCTGTTGAAATCGCTTTGCATCTTGGTTCTAAAGTTACAGTAGTTGTAAATGTTTTCAAAAGTTTTTATTTTTGTTTTGTTTTTCAGTTTGTTTGATTATTTCAGTCCGGTCTGGCGGGCATCCGTCTCAAATCAATATCATCACCCAATAACTCCAAATGTCAGCAGGTAGTTTAAGTTTTGAAAAGTTTAGTTTTTTTGTTTTAGTCTTTGTTTAAGTTTTTAAGGGAACCAACTTATAGATATTGACAAAAAGAACCGCAATGCCATACAGCACAAAAACCTTTTATACTTGCCTTTGAGTAATTAGAAAAGTGCCAAATGTAAAAAAAACAACAAAAAAACAGTTAAAGTTCATTTTTATCTATAATTTTTTTTTTCCCCAATTAGTATGACATTGTTAATTTTAGTTTTTATCTAGTTTTGACATGTACTAGTTTTTGCACCGTTACTTCCAGTTTTAGTTTTAGCTTCGGTTAACTACAATAAGTCTGGTTCTACCTACTTCGGAAGGGCAGCTGTTGGAGCTAAAGATGGGAAAACTGGAAAATTTCACTCAGATTTGGGTTTATGATGTCATAGTTCCCTGTAAATCTGAAGCGCTCAGTAGATTACATGTAATTTGAGCCTAACAAACTGAATAGGTTTTATTATCGCAAAGTAATCACATAAAAAAAAAACTAATTAATGCTTTCAAGAACTTTTCTCCCCATAAAAAGGTTCCATTTAACTAAGTTCAAGTCTTAATGCTCAATTCGCTATTTTCCTCAGATCCGTTTTTTTTTGTTTTGTTTATCTGTTCACATTACCTTTTACAATGTTGCCTGTATCAGATTCCAGTGTGAACTGCTTGCACCAAAGAAAAATAACGTAGACATCAGACGCATCAAGCTGTTGCACTAAAGTTGGGGAAGTTATGGAGTAATAAGCGTTTCCGCTTTTATTTCAAAATGTTTGTGTAACAGCAGCCGTAAAGTTAATTTTTTTCTTTAAATTTAGCTTTAAGGCTCTTCACTTTCCTTTGGCACTGCAGCCACGTTCTCCTGCATCTTCGTTCTTCCATTTCTTTTGCTATTAGGGTTATGGTCTAGTTTTAACTGAACGGAAGTCTCTCCCCATATACTAATATATAACACCTCACTCTCTCTCCACTGACTTGCTCCATCACTGTTCTCCTCTTATTAGGCCTAGTCAAGTTCTTAACTGTATTGTCTGTGCCTGCTCGCCGCTGCATAACTGTGACAAATGTCGATGTAGATTGATGTAAAAGTCGCATCAAATCCGCTTTGGTTGTTCACATCGTGGCCACATAAAAATAAAATAAAATCAGATCTGGGTCTGATTCAGGGCCTCATATGGAAGTGGTCTAAATTGGATTTAGAAAAATCTAATCTGGCCCAGATTCGAGTGTCCACACTACTCCTGAAGAAGTCTGACCTGGTCACTTGACCCCCCAAAAGAAAATCTGATTTGGGCCACTTCTGCCTGCAGTCTGAACAGGGTCTTAGTATGTTGAATTGTAGCACGTATTTATGTTGTCAAAAAATCAAAAATAACAAAAGAAGAAAAAAAAAGATGTATAGTATATGCACTACATTGCATATGTCGGGAAAAGGTAGTAGAGACCAGTGCTCTAGTCCAAGTAATTACAAAAAAACACGGGCATAAACATTATGCCCTGTGAATGCTGAGTTAAAATTAGTTCAAGGAATGTTTTTTCAAGCATCATTTTCTATCTTCTTCATGCTGAAGCCTTTCGTATTAACACACAAACACTCACACACACTGACACAAAGGCTCAAGCTCTGCAAGCTATAGGACCACAATTAGGCACGCAGCTTCATTATAAGAACAGAAGATGTAGCTGAGGTCGGAAAAAACTAAAAACAAAAAGAAACCCGACTTTTGCTGTCTTCAGCTGACCCAAACTGCCTCCTCACAAACTCAAAAACACACAAACTGGAAAGCAAAACAGAGTGAGCTGCCACTGCCTACGCCTGCATGTGGAGGAGGGAGTTGAATTACCTGATCTGACTCATACGTGGCTAGATTCTTACGAAATCCCTGTCATGATCTGTCCAGCACATGTAAACACAAAACCACCATCTCCACTCATCACTTCTTTTCTTTGCTTTCGAATTCAACGCAACAGAAACACCTGTGACCCTGAAATGAGCCTGTAACGATAGAGCAAGGTTGCCATTAGGCTACGAGGAGGAAAAACAACTCTACATGCACTGTTTTTTCCTTTGTACTGCAAAAAAACATGCATGGTTTGTATTTTTTGTTGCGTTTGTTGTCATCACTCCCCTGCTAATTGGCTCTTCGTGAGACACTGACTCACTGCCAAGTCAGTTTCAAAGATGAATCACACAAGTGAAACTTCATATGCTCAACAGGATGTACACACACCCTTGCAAAGAAGGAAAAGTAGGCATAAAAGTAAATATATACGGTATGTACATGCATACATTTTACCTTATCTCACTCAGCTGCATGCCTACAGCTTTGTTAACTTCCTTCCTGACAGTCAAACTGTCATAGTGAAACAATGCACTGAGATCCTTATGTCCTGCAAGGGTTCAAACCCTGCACATTGGATAATTTTGTCATCAGCTTCAGTTAAGTAGTTGACATGCATCCACCTACTGCCTCAAAAGCTGTACTAGTTGTTATTCTGGAAAGAAAAATCTGATTTTTTTTGTCTCATAATATGGATTAATGTAAATGCAGACATTTTCTAACTGAGTCTCAAACATTTTTGAAATATTACTCAAGTTTCGCGCCAAAATCGCGAAAAGAAAACCTCAGCTTGTGTTGTTGCTGCCTCGACAAAATTTTGAAAAAAAACTTGGGCTCATTCTTGATTCTTGCTACACATTTAAAATCGCTGTAGTTCCTAAACGATTCCCCCAAGTTTTGATGTGAATTTCTTCAAATTAAAGATTCTACACGTTCAAACTTGTATATATTTTTACAATCAACAACTATAATGATTGATTGATTTCCAGACCTTAAACAATGTGCTAAACATTATCACTGTGGTAATTTCTGCTCCAGCAAATGTCACTTGGAGCATAATTTCCAACATGATGAGGCCCTCCCAACCCTTCAAAATATAAAAAATTCATAAATAAAACCACGTCTGGTAAACACTTTCATGCATCTTTTACGTTTGTCACAGCTTGGAACGCAGCTAAAGTGTGATCTGCTCTTTCATGTCCCTCTCCAGAGCGACTGCCTTTTGGGATGAACTGACTTTTTAGATCAGTCTGTCCTCTAAAAAATGCTGCCAGGGATGTTGAATGTTGTTGCTCAGAACAAAGGCTGGCCAGAAAACAATTTCAGATTTAGACTTAAAGGAGATATTTTTTTTTCCCCAAATGACACAACTATGCTTTGAGGCATTGATTAAATGTCTTTGGCCAAAATACCACAGGGATTCATGACAAAAAACAACCTTTTTTCAATAATTTCTTTAAACCTCTGTTCTTAGGAGGGTTTATTGACGGCGCACCAGAAACACGGATCAAAACACAGCTAAACATTAAGGTGACGGCGCACCGACAAAAAAGTAAAAAAAAAAAAAAAAAAAAGTGCAGCCCCATACAGCATGAACTACAACAACACCATAAAACTCAGACAGACTAACCGACCACACGTTTCAACTAGCAGATAGCCGATGCTACAATAAAAACCCCAGCCAGATCTGGTGTCATTAAATTAAATAAAGATGTTCTTGCCTATTTGACGCGAAGTCTGCGCCTCCCGTTTCATCAAAGTCCCGGGCCAGTCCCCTCAGCCTCTGGTCTGTCATCACCCAGCACCGAAGCCGGTTTTAGGGGGGGGCAGGGGTGGGCTATGCCCACCCAAACGTGCATCATGCCCAACGGCGTCTCCATCCCGGCCAGAGCGGAGAGCGCAGAGCGGAGAGCGGGTGGCGATGCGCTGCAGGCTCTAAAGCCCCGGCTACGCCGTCTACGGCGTAGGCTACGTAGCCTAATGCACTGGTAAGATGCGCACGACTTTGATCATTTTTGCAGATCTCCCGTGCATCACAGAACTTTGATCCAGTTTGCCTGAACCGAGACGTCTTATGGGCTCCCTCGTCAGCCTCCACGGCCGGGAGATGCTGCTCATCTATGTTTTAGATACCTGTCCCAGTTAAACTAACGCGGCTTATCTTCCCAGAGCCACCGCTCTACGTCATCGCCCCCAGAATGCATTGCGCAGGTAAAACATGGCGCCTCCCGCAGGTCAAAATATGTGATAAACATTGTAGATTTTTAAAGCAATTAGATTATTTTATGTGTTTCTAACAACATATTTTAGTATAAGAGAACAATTGTGGCTAATTAGGGACTACAAGTCTTAATAACCAGGGTTCCTTTTAAACGCTCCGATAGTTGCTTGAGGACATTGTCAGCATCTTGTAGATCAGTTTTTTGTCATCCTCTGTTCCTGTCTCCAATGGGATCCCTCAGGGGCCCATCTGAGGGCCAGTTTTCTTCTATCTTTATTAAAGAAATTCTGGATATAATTCTTCATACTGTTTATGCAGCATCGGTACAGACCGTTACAACATGTCTGGGCACTGTGACAAGAGTTTTCATTTATCAGCTCGTACAGAAGTGTTAAAGTTTAAAGATAATGAAGAGAGAAATACATGTAAAGAAAAACTGTCAAAGCTAATGAATGCTTAATGAATTCATCTGGTCCAGGGAGGTTTATAGTGCTTTTACCTCTTAAAACCTAATAATTAGAGCTTATTATATTAAATACAGAAATTGTTACCTCTACTTTGAAATATACACTTCATTTCATGAGCTTAATGCCAAAATCTGGTCAGTGGCTGCACTGTAAATGCAATTTGTTTGAAAGTAAAAAGCAGTGTGCAGCTTCAACTGACAGCTGTTTAACAGGTATGAACTTCACACTGTAGCCAAGCGGTGGAGAAAACTCTACGATCATCCACATGTGCCTGTGTGTTTGCCTTTAATGGGTGGTCGTAATCATATCGAATGAAGGCTTGAAGGAAGGAAACGCATCACTGATGGATACATTTAAAGAGACTAGTGGGGCACCATGCTGTGCTCTGACAGTTTTGCGGTTTATAACAATGAGAGAGAATAATTGCTTTGGATTGCTAAATCTTGGAGATGAAAATGTCGCCGTTAGCCAGCAGGCATCAAACACATCAACACACTATCTGCTCTGTCATCTGCCAAATGCTATGGAAGTTCAACAGCGACAATCCACAACATTATCTGTCGATGTGTTATCTCTTATTAATCTGATCCCGCGAGTCTAGCTGCGCGTTATCTATGGTAATATGGGCAGTCAGCAGGAGCGGGAGGAAGTAGCAAATAAAGCTGATTTCCAAGAGGAGCCCGATAAAGATTTTATACCAACTTCAATATGAGATAAGAAGGATGCTTAATATTCCTATTCTCATGCCATGCCTCATCTTTATCAGAAATTAATTCACGCTTTTGTTGCGCTTATGATCTAGAACTGGAAAGCGCTTCCCATCCCCACCCACTCCGTGGGAATTCCACCAGTTTAGATTTACAAAGCAGTTTTATAAACCAACTTTGTGTAGAAGGTGAAGCTTAGATAACACGCACTCTCTTCATGTAATTATTAGTCTTCTGAGGGTAGGTAGCTGACAGCAGCTGACTCTGTAAATCAGTTTCAGAGATTCTTAGCATTAGTGGTTCCAAGTTGCTCAGCTTGTGTGCAAACAGTTCTCAAATTACAGCATGCCATACTTCTCCTCCCTTCCAAACATTAGTATTTCTTAAGAAACCAAAAGCTTGGAGCAAGATAGCACTAACATCTCATGAACATATTTATGGGGAGCAGCTTTCAGACAAGCATCTGTTTAAATGTTTGCAATTCCCTAAAGGCGTTGGTGCATTTTACCATTGATCCAAACGCAGGCAGAGGAGCCAAGACTGTCAAATTAAATCTCCTCTCACATGCCAGTTTCCCCCCTTTTATGCATCCTTGAACATATTCAGATGACATAGGGTCATCTTATTTTGTTAGTTCCTCTTTAAGGACACATATGCACTACTCCTACTCCTCTCCATCTGCAACATATGACAGAAAGGTGCACGAAGCAGAACATTTTTAAATGTGAATCCATACTTGAAGTGTTTCTACATTTATACTCAAAATATTCATCATGAATAATCAAATGCTTGATGTGAAACAAAAAACTAACAATTTATATATACCATCATACAAATGCAAGGCTTGAAATGTGAACAATACATCTTAATGTCCATTGTTTAATATCTACCTTAAATTTTAAGACTGTTTTTTCAGGTGCTCCTTGCAGGAGGGGGGCATGTTCAACTGTTTCTCTTTATTGGATCAGAAAATGTTCTTTCCAAGATCATAAACAGCACTTTTTTTCTTTTTTATGAACTGTCGGGGGAAGTAGAATATTTCTGTTCACTCAGGTTATAGTCATCCAAAGACAGACTGTTGATATTTGCAGACATTAACGGTGTGAATGTCCCCATATCATTACACTTCTGCCTCTGTGCTTCACTGTTGGGACTCGACATTAACTGTGGTACTCATGTCCAGTGATGCACATAAGCACTTAAACCCAGTGGGTCTGTTTTAATGTGAACAACAATAATGTTCATCCAGGTTCATTTCATGCTCTTGAAACTTTTTCGTTTATGCGTTTCATTTTCATGGTTACTGTATTTATATTTGGGCATTATTCAGCATTATTTCCAGTGGACACCCTTGTGGTCTGTTGGTATTACAGACAAAACTTTACCACCTGAACACCTCTCCTCCTGCAACATTTTCACTATCAAAAATTTAAATTCCTCAAGCAGCAGTTTTGTAAATCTATGATATCCAGCTAGACACAACCAAACAGGTCCACATCTGACAAAGTTTACTTGATCACAGGTAACTGGCTTCATCGAACAGAAATCACAGGTGAGTTTTTGGTTTCAGTGATGATAAATGTCTTGAAAAGAGTTTCATTGATTACAGGTGTATACTGTACTTTTCAACATTTTTGGTCCACCTTTTTTTGGCAAGGCTTTCTTTTTGTGTTTTTTTTCGTGCTTTTCTGAAGTATTTGTTTCACACTACCCATAATAAGCAATACCTCCTCTCAAGTTGACTTGTAAAATTCTGAATGATTTGACATGTAGGTGGTTGCACAGCGGTGCGCTGTCAAATATCATTCTATTTGGAGCTCTTTTCAGAGCAAATCTGTACATATGACTACGATTTTTCTTGGACGTCTAAAGAACTGAATGTTCCGACTCTTCACCGACCTGTTGCTATGGGAAACTGCTGATGTGGTTGTTCGGTTTGATACGGATGCAGCTATTTATATAGACTGTCTAAGTGCATATGCAATCGCAGGCTTCCTACAGACACAGGCTTTCGCAAACTGATCCGGTCTCCCAAAAAGAGGAACTTCAATGCCACATAAACTCTGGATGTCACATGGAAGACATGAATGAGAGAATGCAAGCACATTTCTGTTCTGCAGGTGACTAAAAGCTTAAAGTTGGTGCTGATATTGGAAATATAAAACAGAATTGATAAGCCCAACTAAAACTAAAGAGGTTATGTGTGGTGTGTGAAAGTGAGGAGAGAAAAGGGGAAAACAAAGATGCAATTCTTACCAGTGTTGGATCCAGACAAGTTGTACCTGGAATTGGCCTTTTTGATGATGTTCTCATGGATTAGATGCCATTCGCTTTCTGTGTTACACCTTGGACAGAAAGAGGCGAGAGAGTAACCCTTAAAGAGTTACAAGAGAACTTTTGCAATCTTAAGCCCAGGGGGCCCCTCTGTAGGTATGTTGGTTCCTTTAAGTTTACTTTTACGACACTTTCCGCGATTAACTGTTGATTTTCTCTTCCATTATCGATTTCTTAAACCTTTTACCCGCTCCCGTGATGACGTATGTGAAATACATAGTTCTCGCAAGAGACAATTAGGACAGGAGTCCAAAGTTACTTTTGGTTACTTTTCTCGCGACGTGAAAATTATATGACAGGTTTAGTCACAGAAATGTAGGGATTGGGCCAAAACATCTGATTCTTACATTTCTGTGACTAAACCTTCACATCAGATCCTTTATACCTGGAAGTATCTCACTTCTCTTCTTGCTTTAAGGGTATTGTAATATTAATTTAAACTACAGTTCTCAGACAAATCATATAGAGAATGATCCCACTCGCCCCCCCCCCCCCAAAAAAAAACCTTGAAACCTGGAAAATCACTGTGTGCCCATAGACGAAAGTAATTCCCGCTTTGAGAGTTCGACTAAGGAGTTTGTACTTCAGGAAAAATCCTTTTACTTTGTGTGATTATCATTACATATATTCCATCAAATGCCAGGATGCAGTGCCAACCTTTCCCATCTGCAGCCACCACCTACGCTGATAGCATCACCACCAGTTTTAGAGCCTGTGTTACTAAGCTTTATTTATAACACATTTTAAAACACTGAGCTCAAATCTTTCATGTTAACCTTCAAAACCTGCCTGGTGTCATTTCTGGTATAAAAACCGATAATCTTTTTTTTTTTTTAACAACTTATTTGACCTGTCAGTCTGATCCAGCTGTAATTTAGGTCAAACTACTGTGTCAACTGTGGCTTCTTTTTTTAACCCCCGGGGAATCAGACTATAGACTATATTGAACCACAAAGTAGAGTCAGTGCCAACACTGCTGCCAATAACCCTATGCATCACTAAAGGAAAAGTGCCTCGTGGTGGAAATGTTAATTAAATGTTAATAAGCTAAATCATTGTGCCTACCAGCTTTTAAAATGGGCTTAAAAGGAATACTGGTCTGGATGTATGAATATAGACCGATGGCTTTTGTTGATTGGTAGAAAAACATGTTGCTAATTTTACCAACTAGCAAGTATTATCTTACACTGTCCTCAACCATCATTTTTAGACTTTTTTTTGCACAAACCAATCACGTCGCTCATCACCTTCTGAATTTTAGAGGTTTGAGAAGTGCATAAGCTATCCTTTGGGGAGAGTATTTTGCAGAAACTTACGCGTAAACTTTAAGCAAGTGGTCATCTTTGGAGTCTGCAGTGAGGAGATCAGCGATGCTGACGACAGCGCAGCCGAACGGTCGCCTGTACTGCACGCTGCAGACGTTTTTCTTCTCTCCGGCGCCCATCCTCCCTACATACACAGACACAGTTAGCCACGGAAAGAACATTATTATAGACTCCTGCAGCGCCCAAAAAGATGAAGAAATAACTTCACTCCCACCTATTCTCATGATGTGTACAACAATATAGACATCTTTCCGTAGGTCGCTGCTCCCCAAATCCTGACAAACAAGACAAGAGAAAGGTTTCAGCAACATTGGTGTGTAGTGATGTAGCTTTTAGTCCTTGTTTATTGATCTTTTTTTTTTAAACAGTCGTGTTCGATACTCACCACAAAGAGTGTACATTGCCTTTCCGTCTTCTCTGGCGACTTGGGCAACCCGCTCTTATTCAGCCTGACAAAGAACCTCTCACTGCACGAGAGACAAAGAGAAGGAGCGAACAGAGAGACAAATGAGTTCAGGTGTGACGAAGGTAAACCGCTCTGTCCCAGTCACCGGATTAAAGATTACAAACGTAAGAAATGTCAAGTACTGGAGGGAACACAAAGTACTGGTGGGACCACTTTAGAATTCGCTGAAGAAGTCTGAAACCTTGAAACAGAATACGTGGCGGGAAAAACACAGGTGGAGAAAAACGGTGACGAAAATAAATGAAGACTGTGGAAAGCGTGAACCAAATACCTGACGCTGTTGATGTAAAATAAATGAGAACTGAACCGTTCACAATGTGGCTTCTCTGCGGTTCTGGATTGTTGTAAAACTTTTGAAGGGTTACTAAAACCTAAATTTTTAAATTTAAAGTGCCATTTCACAGAGACACAAAAAGAAAAATAATAGCCTTATGTTAAGATGTCAACTATTTCATCTAAGCTAATTTGTATGATGAAAAATAAACACAAAACAGTATATAAACATCCCGCCCCATGATGCTACCACCACAATGTTTGACTGTAGGGATCGTAGTCCTGCTCATTGTCTGGTTGAGACCAGACGGTTCATCTTTGCTGCTCTAGTGAGAACATTTTGGTTCTTATAATATGCAAGTTATTATTTCACCACGTGGGGAAACTGTTGGCAACTCCTAGCGGAACGCCACGCAGCGTTTAGTGACAGTCATTCTCAAAAGACCTGATCGCTGGAGAACTAAACTAAATACTGGTATGCTTTCAGACACAAATTCTGTTTACTCAACTGAACAGGGGGGTCCGTGGGTCACGGCGGGAACGTTAGCCCATTAAAAATTGGTTTCAGCTGCAGTCCCGTACAGCAAACTCCAACATCTGTCCTCACAGCCATTACTGCCATGATGATGACTAATAATAGTTTGCTCTTGCAGATGCATCTTTCGCGAAAGCATTTCAGCATTTTCATTGTCATTTTTATTGGTTATTCCTTCGAAATAACCAAGACAAGGCAAGTTTCTTTGTAAAGCACATTTCATGTACAAGACAATTCAAAGTGCTTTACATTAAAACATTTTTATAAAAAGCATTAAAAAGTAAAAGAGTTTAAAAGCAGCAAAAAAAAAAAAGAATAACACAAACGAGATGCTAGAAATAAAGGTTGTAGTGCATTGTGGTAGTTTGATGGTAGTGTTCAACCTTGACTTAAAGCAAATGAGAGTTTCAGCAGCCCTGATGCATTCTGGGAGTTTGTTCCACAGGTGAGGAGCATAAAAGCTGAAAGCTGCCCCACCGTGTTTGGTACAAAAAGTAGGCGTGACCTTGACGACCTGAGGGTTCTGGTTGGTCAATAATGGACCAGGAGAGCAGAAATATATTTTGGCTGTAAACCATTCAGAGGTTTATAAACTAACAGCAGCATTTTAACATCTATTCTGTGACAGATAGGAGGGCGGTGGAAAGATATAAGAACTGCAGTTATATGGTTCACTCTCTTGGTCTAAGTGAGGACTGGGGCAGCAGCGTTCTGGACTAACTGCAGCTGTTTCTGGACTTTTTAGGGAGACTTGTGAACATGGCACAGCAGTCCAGTCTACTGAAAACAAAAGCATGGACATGTTTTTCTAAGTCCTGCTGACACATCAGTCATTTAATGCTCCATATGTTCTTTAGGTGATAATAGGCTGACTTCAGTACTGTCTTAATGTGGCTGTTAAAGTTCAGGTCTGAGTGCAGAACCACTCCCAGACTTCTGGCTTGGCTATTAGCTTTTAGCTTCATTGCTTCAACTTGAGGGCTGACTTTTAATCTTTCTTCCCTGGCTCCAAACACTATTATTTCTGTTTTGTCTTCATTTAACCGAAGAAAGAAGGAAGAAAAGGAAGTCCGGTTGTCTTGTTTCATGTCTTTGAACATTTTCATGGAAATTTTGTCTTTGGCACAAGCGCCCAATACTTCCTTCACTTTGTTGTCATTTCACTTTCCTGAATGAGTTCTTGAATGAGTGCTGTGAAGGAGGTGGAGTTCTTATCAGTCAATGATTCGGGGCGGCATTATATCACAGCAGAAACCATTTACTTCAGACTCAGCACACTCTAAAGTATCACCGTGACTCATACCGGGGGACTCCCAAGTCACAAGTCTCTTCAGATACATTCAGATAGACCATCTTAATGCAATACTTGGGGCTTCTGCCAAATTTCTAAAAGGGGCAAAAGGTTCTCCTGTTTCCACAAAAAAAACTCTTATTATCACTCATTCTGATGATCCACTTGTTAGTTTCCTGACTGAAGTTTTTCCCTTAGGCTTCACCCGGTAATGCCTTACACGGACAAGCCTTCTCTAATTATCCCTAACTAAATTAACTAACTGTGCATTGTGCTCTATATCAACATATATGTACCACACATATGTATATGGTAGTTAACATTTAAAGTGGATCATTCATCAAAGATAAGAAGGGATATAGGGATATAATTCTTACATAACGTGTGTTTTTCATCCATTTCAAATGCTGAATAGTGTGTCTTTAAGTAGTATGTATGAAATACAAGAATGAAACATAATGTAAAGTCATGTCTGCTCCATAAATCAACGGTCTGGAATTAAAAGCTGTGGCCTCAAACGTCCCCCCACTGATTTTAAAGTGACTGTCATGCAAAACGGAACGGACAGACCCCGATGGTCTTCTCATTGTCGTGGTACTTTGTCCTCTCTCCCGCCGTACAGTATATGGCCTGCTCTGAGCGAGGCCGCCGAGGCGTCCCGCAGGGCTGCTCTCAGCCTGGCTGGCGAGCTGAGGGCTAATCCAGTTAGGTGACTTTCACAGTCTCCAGATAAGCAGAGAAAACCTTGTAATGTACCAGCGGCTGACAGCGAGCCAAGGCGCTCGCACTGCTACTGTAGCTGCAACGGCACAAGAGCCAAATATACCCTCACAGATCCTACATGATTTCTCTTCACGCTGCATACAATTAGAAAAGACTGGCATGTTATATAGTAATCTGAGCCATTCAAAACTCGTAATTAAAACCCAAATGTTGTTGAGGTCTACATTGATGTAAATAAGGGCCTGCTGTAAGTCAGAGTTTTGTATATTTAGGGCAGTAGGGACTCACTTTTTGAATTAATTGGCCTCCTGATTATTAATTATACACATTTTTAGGATTTTTCATACATGTATTCCTTCAGTAAAGTTTTGCTTTCACTAAGTGTATTACAATGAGCCACGTGAGGGCCAGTTTGATTTAAAGGCTGTTGTTCCTCATTAGCTGCTCTTTGCAACTTTCCACGCCATTTATCCAGCCGTATGGAGACGGATTCCGATGCATTAGGCATGAGACTTTACCAACGCTCTCCCAAACCCTAATTAGCGCTCTATTGTTGAAACCCCAAATGCCAATTAACAGCCACTCCCGCAAACACCGGCACACAAGTGTGTTTCTTGAATACACCCTCCGCACGGCTGCCAACACTTCCCCCCATTCACAGCTGCAGCGTGTTGATCACCACGGCTACGAGGGCCCGTGTCCCCCGGCGGGACCTTATCTGCTTCTATCACCACTCACATTAACATAACACGAACGGCCGATTTCCCTCCCCTCTGAGCTCCCGCGGCGCTCGCTATTCCCTCTCCTGATATCGATGATTACATTAGGAACCGTGAGCTCCCGTCAGTTGCTCACCGTTGGGATGGTGAACAACTGACGTGTAAAACGCCGGGTAAATTAACTGCCACTGATGCTTCTCAACCCCCCACATCCTTGTTGACCAAAACTTACATCTAAACCTTGAAAATAAACAGTTTTGCACACACACTTTCACCCATCCGGTTATCCATCACTGTGGTACAGTGCAGCACTGTGAAGGCGTTAATGAAAAGCCAGATAAGGAGTCTGTATCGAGCACAAAGAAGCTGCCTTGGTGCACAGAGGCTGTTGTGTGTTGGCATGGTCCTGAGACAACGGGTCAGAGCCCCATCTGGTCCTCGCACACACACGTCCTCAAAACCGACAGCACAGAGTGGAGCGGCACCCTGGCTGTCCGCCAGGGAAACTGTGTAAATGTGTGTGTGTGTGTGTGTTTATGTTTATGCATGTGACCAGACAGTGAGAGACAACATTGGCAAGCAGCCGCTGAGAGATTTTTCGAAAAGACAAGTGATGCAAACACACACACACAGACACAGAGAAAACGTGAGGCATGAATGCACAAAGCTTGAAAGTCTTTGACTGCCTTCATTCCCTGAATTAAAAGAAAAACTATAATTAGTCTATTTAGGGCACAGAGAGAATTAAACATGGCTCTTCATCACAATGCTCACTGTATTCAATGTAAATAAATTCAGATCCTGTTTGTGTAATATGCTGACTTTTGGAAGCTGTTGGAGTCACATGATTTACCAAGGGATTCAAAATTTCAAAATAAAGTTTGAAACTTTGCATAGGAATTAACATGAATTGGAATCAATGGGAATAAACTCGACCTTTGCAAAATGTCAGTTAGCTTACAACAAAGATCCTGAATACAGCCCCAAAACATCTTAAAACAAAGAGATCTAATGCATATTTCTTCTCTGCAGATTCACAGCAAAGCTATGCAAAGCTAAAAAAGCCAAACTACTTAGGCCTCAGTCAGTACTTTTGTGGGGATATTCCACATTGAAAATATTTTTTCACATTAAAGCATATAAGTAGTCCTGTTAAATATGCGAAATGTAAACTTGCAAATTTAGTTCATGAAAGAAGCAAGCTAATCAAAGTTCTGGCTAGTGGTTTACTGCAAACTAGCTTTCTGTTATAAAAGAATAGGTTTTACATTATTGCCCGTGAAGTTGGAATGAAACTTTTCTTTTTTTTTACCTCTTCTCATGTAATGGTTGTAAAAAGAAAGAGGAATAAAGGACCGTTACTTCAAATCAAAATTATTTCAACTTTAAGGGAAAACTCTTCCGTCTTCCTTTGATTTGTCACACTCATCGATGAGTGCTCACTTATTTATCAAGCCTTTGCCTACTTTTCCAGCATCAAATGTAAATTATAACCATTCAAGAATATGTACTCAACTATATCTGTGCGTGGCATTGCATTCTTCTTCTTTTTTTTGTTAAATATTTTACAACAAATTCCAGCGTTAACTTTACATGGGAAGTTTCTAAAAAGTTCAGGATAGTTAGGAGGAGAGGGGATATTATTTAACTGCAACTGCATAACAAAGCTGAAGAAGCAAAACTCCTCATGCTTGGCTCAGACACTCAATTTTTCATAACAGTGAGAACAAGGGTATAAAAAAAAGGAATAAAAGAGGAAGCAAAAATAGTGGGATAGATAATGACCGTGACTTGGTAAAAGACAAAGTGATTCAGGGGAAGCTAATGTGACAGCACTGTCAAGTAATTACCCACTTCAAAGCAAAGAGCAGAGAGGGAAATCTTTTATCTGTCATCATGATGTTGGATGTAAAAGATAAAAGGCGACGAGAGCCCACAGCGAAACACTTTCTTCCTCCTCACACACATATATGTATATATCCCAGGTATAAACTGTGTACATATGTGGAGATTTACAGGCTAAAAGCTGAGTGACACAAATTCAGCAACCATTTAACCGCGTTCCTTCAGACCTATTATGCACATAAAGATTTAAAGAGACTTGCCTATAATATTGATAATAATAACTTACGGTAATTTCAACTAGAGTTCCTGCATGCTGCATAGAGTACTAAAACAATAACCAATGGCAGCCTCATTCCTCTGAAGTGACACCGTAGAGAGAAGCATGACTTATCAAATGAAGCTTCACTTTTTCCACACTCATATTTCAGAGCTTTTATTTTCCCCCCTTTTCCCAACTTGTTTGTGACATGAAATGGAATTTCTTCCCTTTCAACGATGTGAGCAGGGAGCTTAAAACCAGTCTCCTGTTTGGGTGCCACCCCTTCAGGAGGATGTGGTGCCCGTTGGTGTGCGCGTACGCGTTCAAGTTACATGCGTCGACTCCGTGGGCAACAGCCTCTTTCATGTGGAGAGCACAGACGCAATTATGAGAAAATAACACAGCTCTGCCCACTTTTATGTGTCCGAGGGAACTTCGGCTGCCCGCCTTACTTAATAAATCTTCACAAATGTAATTAGAGCAGTCTTCTTAGATCAGAAGGGGAGTGGTAACAAATTGCAGTCCACCTCCTTCATACTACAAAAATATTTGGGATTTAGCCTTTTTACACTTCCAGTTAAATAAAGAAATTCAGATGAGGTCAGAGTACAGACTTTCAGTTTAAATCTAAGAGCTTTCAGAAAAATAATCCAATGAACATTTAGGAATTTAGCAAGGGAAGCATTTTTTTAGGGGGTCAAAAGTGACTAAACTATAACCTGATTATTGTAAGAGGATGAAAATCCTTTACGGTCAATATCTAGCTGTGAAATCTGGAGCTAATACACATCATCGAATTGTGTTTCCTCCCAGGAGATGCTTTGGCAGGCGTGCGCTGCAGCCACCGTCTGCACAGTCTCTGTCTTCAGTTTTGTCCTTGGTAACTGGAAAGCATGCAGCGACTGACTTGGCTAATAAATATTCCTTTTCTCTGGCTCCTCAGTATTTTTAGTCATCATCCATCTGGGCTGTGAAGCACCATCCTCTCAGTTCTGCAGGGTTTGGATGAATGTCACAAGAGAGTGTAGAGTTATATATATTTTTTTCCATCTCATAAACATCAACAAACACCAGGGAGCCTGTTCCTTTGGGTTTCTTACATTACCATACCATAACACCGCCCTTACCATGTTTGACACATGGTGCGATATGCTTTGATCATGAATTGCTCCTTTCCTTCTCCATAGTTTTCTTTTACTCTTGGTTTCATTTGTGTAAAGAATTTGATTCCAGAACACGGGAGGCTTTTTTGGATGATTTCTAGCAAAGCCTAATCTGGCTTTCCTGCTCTTGAATGTCACCAGTGGTTTGCACATTGTTGTGAAACTCATCAAGGCATCTCTTGATTTTAGATTTGGACAATAGCTTTCTCTACTTTCTCTCTAGAACAACCTTGACTTCTGATGATGTTGTAAAGGGGTTTTTCTTCACCACCGTAAAGAACAGTGCTTTATTTATTTTCATAAATGTACCAAACTCTCTCTCTTATATAGACATCTGATGTTTTTCAGCCCAGTGATGTCCTCCTTCACTGAGATCTCCTCGGACTTCACATTGGGGGCTCCTCTTGAACACAATACAAACTCAATACCAGATATCAACTCCAGACTTTTAATCTGCTTTATTTAACCTAAAAAGAAAGAAGATACCCACACCGGACCATCAACCTTCTCTCGTTATCATCTCAGTCAGTTGTTCAAGTCACTTTTAGCCCCTGAAGATGAAGGTACTTTGTTGAAAATGGCTATAAACTCTAAATGGTAAATGGCATGTATTTGTCTAATGTCTTCAATTAGAGCTGAAAGTCTACACTTTTTGATGGTTCCATTGCAAATCTATTATGGTGGTGTATAAACGCATGAAGACTGTTATCATCGGAATACTTCTGGACTTAACTGGACAAACAAAAAAATCACCATGTCACTGCTATGAAACGTTGATCTAGCAGTGAGGCTAATTATCACTAGCATCTTACAAATTGCATATTTCAGCACTGTGTCTTCGCATCGTGACGTCTCTACCTGAGCGGTCGGTTCTCCCGTCCATCGTAAATGTGAAAGAAGACTTCCAGCTCCTCCCCCAGGTTGGAGCTCATCAGACTCTTCACGTGGACAAACAAGTGGTGGGTGCTCGCGGGGGTGGGGGTCTCCTTCTTTCGATGCCGATGCTCCATCTACAGCAGAAAGGAGGATATCAGCAAAAATAAGCCGGTTTGTGGTTTATCACTGAACAAGTCTAATAAATCAGACAGATCCCCTTGTTAATTCAGGTTTAAACAGTAATATGTGGTAAGTTTAGATTCAAATTAATACACTTTAAATCCTCAAAGATCTTTGTATGCATGACAGTTCAGGAAACACAGACACTGTCACAGTTTCACAGTGTAGGATAGGTTTTTTTTTACTGTTTAACTCACTCCCCTGTTTTTCCAGATCCTGCCACCCTAATCAGCCAGAGATCCACTCATTCCCTTCACCTGTGCTTCCCCACCCAGCTCCACACCTGGTTTCCCTCATCAGCAGTTCCCCTCATATACCGGCCCATTTCCACCTTCTAGTTTGCCAGATTGTCGTGTGCTTTTGCTCCGCTTTCCAGCCTTCCTGATTTCTGTCCTGTTCCTGCCTGCCTGCCTGCCTGTAACCCTGCATGACTCCCGGTATGACTCCCAGTTTTTGATTTTTGCCTGCCCCCTTGGACTTGTTTGCCTGATCTGCCTGTCTGCCCGGTTTTGACCCCTGCCTGCCTTGGACCCGAATAAAGCCTCTTGGACTCTGATTCTGCCTGGTGTTGTGCATGTGGGTTCTCTGTCCTGTCTGAGCCGTGACAGTACAATCTGGCAAAACTAGAAGGTGGAAATGGGCCGGTATATGAGGGGAACTGCTGATGAGGGAAACCAGGTGTGGAGCTGGGTGGGGAAGCACAGGTGAAGGGAATGAGTGGATCTCTGGCTGATTAGGGTGGCAGGATCTGGAAAAACAGGGGAGTGAGTTAAACAGTAAAAAAAAACCTATCCTACACTGTGAAACTGTGACAGACACACACATAAGAGACATCTTTTTTTACTGCCAGCCCATCAGGTTCAAGAGCTGCTGTATTTAGTGTTCAATTTCCAATTCAAAAATGAATAATATCCCCCTGAGTCATTTCCCCGTGGGGAGTATTTTCCCCACAGATTTACATATATATTTGAAGCCCAGAAACAGACTCAGATTTAGATTTAGTCGATACAGATCTAGTTAATAAAGCATGTATTATTGCAGGCTGCCGACAGCAGCGAAGGCTGTAATTTGAGTCTCTGAGTTGTAGAGCCCGGCTGCCTCTCTGTGGGAGTCTCGGTGCCAGGGTGCCAACAATTTTTCCTTAAGAAACCCAGCTATTTTCTGAACCCTTAGAAATAATGGCGTTTGAAAATATACGAGGCATCTAACTGGTTGGCTAAGCTTAGAAACAGGAGCAGACCGCATCGTGATGTGGTCTTGCGCTGGATGAAGCTGTAACAAGCTGTCTATATAAAGAAGATCAATAAATCTTCACGAAGCATAACACTGGAGACTCAACGCATTTCAGATCAATATGCGCTTTGTTTACAGTCCGAGAGGCCCGTCCTAATCTGCTGCAACTTCCAAACAAATGCCAAACACATGCACTCTTCCACACAGAAACACCACCAGATGGTTTGGTAGAGGCAGCGCCAAAATCTGCCTCATATTTTCTTCTTACCCCACACAGAAGGTCGAGGTAAGGGCAGAACGAACTCAGAGGAGTGGAAAAGATGAAGGAAAAAAGAAAAAGTAACACTGCAAAACACACCACCAAAACAAAAGTTCTTATTTCTTATAAAAGTTTTCTCTGTGGAAGTTACACACCGTTGGAGCAGTGACTATCCCAGAACGTTAGCATGTCTAAACGATTACTCCAGAATCATAAATATGGAAATACATCAGCTTGCTTTTTATTATTGAATGAGAAGAAAGATCTAATACATGATTTAAGTTTAAGTAGATGGAATCCAATTACCGGTAGCTTAGTTTAGATGAGCACGGCAACTCCTTGCCAGTTAAAGTAACTTAGGCTACATGTAAATATTTCACATCTGGATTGTTATCTGAAAGAATATTTCACTCTGAAAGACTGATATATTTCAGACTTTCATTTATTCAGGGTCGGGAACCAGCCAACACATTTTCTAAAACAGAGAACACCTTTTTTTTAGTTTATACAATCCCATTTCTCAAAGTAATCAACTATTCCATTATGTGTATTATTTAATATTGGCTGGTTCAGGTCTCTCAGTCAAAAATAACCTTCTCATGAATCAGCATGGTTGTAATTTCTATCTCATTATATAATGAAATTCAATTGAAAATACTTTATTAATCCCTGAAGGGAAATTAATTGTGACATTATGATAACCTGTCCATGAAAATGAGTAGATTACTCCAGTCCTTTAAGGAAAATGATAACAATAATGTACCATGAACGTACTTTTTTTTCTTGTGGCGAGTAAACTGCATCACTTGGATGCAAAAATAGCTCCTAAATAAACCGATGACTGCCATCAAGGTTGGGTCCAATCTCATGATTGGAGTTTTTCCCCATCAGCATCCTCTCAGAGTGAAATAGAAGTTGCTACTCAACGGCGTGGTGTCTGTGGGTTCCTAGTCAGATGTTGCTTGTAAAGTCCAGTTTTTGTTGATGTTTTAACATGGAAATCATACATCTTACACTAAAGGCCTCCCTATACAGTAGTCTCATACTACATAAACTCTGCTATTTAAAGTTTCAACATCAGTAACATAAGTTTTAAACAATAAACTTGGAGAATATCTGTGCATGAAGTGATGACATTAATCTCTGGAATGTTATGAGCTGTACTTATTCCCGGTTAAATCTGCCGCAAGAAGAGTTACAGCATTGTCAATATTTAATCGTCAAAGTAAAAGTAGTTTTTTTTTCTTGCTTTTTTTCCTTAGAAGAGAATAAAATAAGTAGAGCTTTAATGTCATGTACTCTGTGCAACAACATTTCTAGTGTTAATCTTGCAGTGGCAACAAAAGGCATAACTGGTAAAAAAGAAAACACAAAAAAATCATTTTTGCACCAGGTTTTAGAAAATGATAAAAAGAATAATCTAAAAGTGAAACAGTGAAAATTGCAGCAGGTTATTTAACATTTATCTTTAAGATAAATTAGCGGTCTTTCATGTTGAGAACAGCGATAGCCTGGGGATAAAAACTGTGTTTCAACCCGTTTGTTCTGGTTTTTATTGACCGGTATCTTCTGCCTGAAGGCAGAGGTTCTAAATAGTGAAATAGTGGTGCGGCGGGTTCCTGAGAATGTTCTGTGCTTTATTGAAGCACCGTGTTCTGAACAGGTCATCCGGGGAGAGGAGAGGGGAGCAGTGGTAATAACCCCTCTGAAGCATCTTCTCCTCCTCGGTTGCTGTGCAGCCTGCACACCACACACACGCATGCAGTGTGTCAGCAGAGCCTCTCCAGGGAAGAGTGGTAAAAAGACAGCAGCATTTCAGGAAATGAAGTCGCTGCTCTGCCTTCTTAACCACTGTAGTAGCGTTCATGGTCCAGGTCAATGAAAACTACAACGATGATGTTCGGAAGCTGATGTTTCGATATACTTGAACCTCAAATGCCGTCTAACAAGTGACATTGTTGCTTTGACAAGAAGATAAAGACAGTGTTACATCCCAGAACATCGGAAAAGCTTTTTAAAGTTGACTTGAACGCTGTTGCGAGATGCAAAATAAATGGTGAGGGTGTTAAAAAAAATAAATGCAACAAGAATAGTAAAGCAAATTCTTGTTGCAAAAAAAAAAAAAGAAAAGCAAAGTAAAAACCACCGAAATGCAAGTAAAACATGGAGAAAAAAATGACACCACAAGTCATTTCACCCATTACAATATTTGTCAGAGTGATGAATATGTTTTGTTTAGTCCTAACTCGTTTACCAGATCCAGAAATAAACCAGCATTGTTGGGTCGGTCCGACAGCAGATCTCCGCACCAGAGGGCTGAGTTCCTGGGTTTGACGTAAAACCACCGAGTCTGGAGAAGCACTGATTTATGCTGCAGGGTTTTATTACGAGGTTATTTTCAGTATGTCATTTAAGCTGCCCGGCGGGAACGGTGTGTGGTTATACGACAGCTTCAGCATGACTAGACTCAACGCTCAGACATGAGTGTTTGGCACCCCCGCCGGCAGCACGTGACGCTGTGGGCTACAAAGACGGGCCGAGAGATGCCTGATCAAAGACACGACACGGGCATGTTTTCTGGCTACTTCAGCCATCTTCTTCTTAACAGCATGAAGTGGACCAATCAGAGGGACTGTCAAAACAACACAGGGCCCGTAAAAAATAGACTGGTCCTGCTGTGGCCACATGGAAACTTCTAGTCTTTTTATATCCTTCCGTCCTTCACTGCTACATGACTATTTAGGCCTCGTTTCATCCCTGTTTTAAGCTTGTTGGAAGAAACCTATGCAAGGGCGGGGGGGGGGGGGGGGAATCCACTTTAAGTGTATTTCTTTACAGTATGTAAGGTAACAGAGGTAATTTTCCTACCATAAGTCCTTTGTAAGGCCAAAGTCTTCACTCATTGTTGCGTGATTCCCCCAAAATGTATTCATTCATTACAGAATTATGTTAATTTTTTTAATTACAGAATCATTTTAATTTTGTTTTTCACAGCTCGAGATCTGAATTGGTCTCATTCTCCAAGGGGAAAAAAGGAAGAAAAAAAAGGGGTTGTTGTGCTTCAGAAAGCTATCCCGCATGAACAGACTTGGCATGAGACGTGGGAGCCAATTAAGAATTTGTTGAAAGACTTTAAAGCCCCCACTATGTTGAATAAAATACTTAAGCAAGTGTCTTTTTTCAAGAGCGAAGGCAAGTAAACGCAACACGAATATTCCTTGGAACCATGAGGCAAACAATGTTACGTACACAAGTGTGAATTAAACTCAAACTGTTGTGGCAAGCCTTTCCTTAAACACGATATGTTAGATATGTTTATCTGTTTGGAAAAAAAGAAAAGACAGTTCCTCTGAGGAACATCTCGCCAGCCGCAAACACGTGTAGCAGTCAAATTAAATCAATATGAACTCCAATACTCACATATTAGTGACAAAAAGGAGGCAGAGGCCACAAACTCTCCTCTTTTGGAGTCTATTGGCAGTAATTTCTGGAAGAATTCCAGTAAAGAATTATAACAAGAATGCAGCGACTGGGCGGAGCTTCCTGTACAAACACTTCTTTTTATAAACTTTCTGTACAGTTAAAAAGCTGAAATAAGAATTGCAATTTTTGCAGCGGTCGCATATTCTTTTCTTATTTTAATTCCTGCAATATTGGTCGCTCATGTACAGCTTTCCATCATCTACTAATAGATGTAGCGTTGCTTGGGAATTTGGGAACGTTCCTTTAACAGGAAGTAGCATGTAATTGATCAGAAGTGCTGTTTAATCTATAACAAAAGGACTTGAAGTGTCTCTCTCTTGTCACCGATCAAATACCACAAAACCTCTAAACCAACTAAGAAGCATGCACAGACGTACAAACGCGCCAGGTAATCCCCGTCTAATTTCATTACACCAGAGCAGAGCAGCAGAAGACGGAGAGAAGCAGCTCCTCTCATAACTGGAGATCTCTCTGGAAGATACAGATGTGACTCAGGCTCTTTCAGGCCTGATCCTGGGTGGTTTTGTGTGTGGATGCCAGTGGTGTCTCCACCTCGTCCCGCTATAAAGGAATTGCCTTCATTAGCTCATTTTGTACGCCATTTAGAAGTGCGTCACGCTTTCATCCTGCTGTGCCAGCTTTTGTTTTGACAAACAATAAAAGAAACAGATGGATTAAGAGCTTCAATTACCCCTCGGAAGGGGAAGCCGACGCGGCGTTGGTGAATGTGAGTGATATAATAATTCTCCCCTCGCTGTGGGCTGAGAAGCCGTTACCCCAGTAACAGAGGGAAGGACAGAAGAAACAGGGAGAAACAATAGGGGAAAGAAAGGAGACAAGAACAGAAAAGGGATAGGGGGGCATTCAGTCCTTCAGAAATACCACACACGAGGAAAAATACTGATGACAGCGAGTCAGTGAGCGGCAAACACCTTTATTAGCTCGGTCAACTAATGCGTAGTTAAGATCGACTCCCAGGGAAAACGCAAATGTGGAGATGTGTTCAAAGGTCTCAGAAAAAAAAATGACATTTTAGATCTACAACTAAAAAAAAGTGTAGCTGTCATGTGTCATATAAGTGAGAAGCTTTGAAATGGTTACAGAAGTGACGGCGTGAATAGCTTGACTACAAAAAGTTTATTTGAAGCAGCCTGATGACAACGACGAAAACATTTAAGTCGCTCTGTTCCTCGACAGTAAAAGAGTCCGTGGCCACGGAAAAGTCCTCTCACTTTGAAATTCCTACTTGTCTGCTGAGCAGTGCGGCACAGCGGAGCCTGCCGTGGTTCACCGCGTTCAGCAAGTTCACACACCGTTCCAAGATGGTTGACAGTGTGTCCAGCGTGTTCTTGAGAGTTACCCTGAGGACACTGAGGTCTTAACCGCATGTTGCCAAGGGCTCCATCTACGCAGGACGCTTTGTTCATGTGGACAAGGTCAATATTTGTTATCAAGTCCTGCAAAATGATCTATTTCTCTGACCTGATACTCACATCACCGTCAGTTGAAAGTTCTTTACCTTTTGGAGCAGAACCAGGCTTATCATGGCCCAGTCGAAGTTTTGTAAGACCCCACTATTTGCTGTTAAGTCCTCCGAGAAATATTGAATTTTTAAATTGTTAAGCCAAGAACATCCACGAATTTGAGCTGGGTGTCACTTCAGAGGATGTCCGCTTTAAAGAAAAGTTTACATGAACCTAGAACAGAAGCGCCGACAGGAATGTGATCTGTATGAGATTTAAAATAGCGCACTGGAGTGAAGCGACTGAGACGCGTTCACCTCATCACCTGCACCCTGGACGAGGCACTGATTGGGGCACAGAGCAAGGTTTGAATACAAGAGAAAAAAGCTGCTCACCAGTCTGTAGAGCTCTGTGACGCTGATTTCGTCGGGGTCCACCATGCTGAACTCCCGTCTGGGGACCAAGTCCAAGCCAAGTTGTCTGAAATGCAAAGTCAGGTAGAGTTAAGATTAGAAAAAACTTGTTCGCGTGTTACTTTGCCGCAGGACTGAGCATCAGTCACAAAGTGAGCAAACTGTTTAAATGAATCTATAGAGAAGTTCTGTCAAATAGCATCTGCCAGTAATTTAAATAAATATGAGAATCAAATGGTCTCCCTTTACCCCCACCCCAATTTGCTGCTGTTCTCCTCATCCTTCTTTCAGCAGCTGCTTCCATTCATCCATTTCCCTTTCCATGCTTTATTATCTTTTTTAAGTTCTCAAACATCTCCACAAACATCCCTTCCTCTCACATCCTGCCCTACTCGTTCGCCTCGGAGCTGAACCACAACAGTGCACGAGAACGTGTTTCCTCCTCGGCAACAAGTGAGACGGGTAAATAACCCCCGGCAAGAGGCTCTCCAACCACCCCCCCCCCCATCGGGGGACGGACGCGTGTCTGTTCCAGGATGGCCGCGAGCAGGAGAATAAAAGTACAGTAAAAAGTTAGGACAGAGAAAATAACAATGTCAAACAAGAGTTTGGGGGGTGGGGGGGGCGTTCCTGTCCTTTCCATTTCTTTCAGTGCTGTCTGTGTGAGAGGGTGAGGGACTTACTGGAGCGAGGAGTGTGTCTGCAGGGAGAGTAGATGACGCCAAAAATACAGTATACTGTAAATGGAGCGTGTTTGTACTTAATACGAGGGGTTGTATGAATGTGTGTAAGAGCAGATGAATGAGAAACACACTGTGAAGGTCCTTGTAGAAATTAGACATGCTTGTACCAAGCCAGCATCGCTGGAGCTGGAAGACGGGGAGAGACAGAAGAAACTCTCCCTGTATGCAGATTTAGTGGGAACGAAACAAGACTTTTTCAGATTATATCAATAGCTGAGACGCGGTTAATCTTAATTCACTGGAAGAAATGTACCTGAAGGTGTTCTAACAACATCAACTCCAGAGATAAACTTTGATTTAAGCTATCCAAGTTGTTCTCTGTTTTGATGGGGACAGCCTACATTCCATAAGGATGTTAATATCCAGATTTTCACTATATGATAACATTATATCCCTCCGAGTGCAAAGGAATACGATGCTACTAAATGACAAAGACGTAGTGACACTCCAGCAGGTTTTTATTTACATGTCCTCCTGTGCTGCAGCTGTTTACAACATTCCAGTAGAAGACGGTACTTTGTAGTGATAAGGGCTGTCTAAAGGGTTCAAAATGTTGTTATTTGGACATATTTTAGGTTTTAATGACTTACCCACACCTCAGTGTGCTTTCCCCATCCTGAACCGTTAAACAAGCACCCACATTTAGTTCTGCCGCTGCTCTGTTTGTCCCACCATAGGTGTTAACAGGTGTAACAGGGGTGAAATGGATGCTATGAGAAATGTTGAAATGCGTAAAAAGGATGCGGGGATGACAACAAACTAAACAGAGGATGATCTCCATCAGCTCATGAAGGGGGACAATGGCAGGTTTGAAGGCCTAACTGAAAAACTAGCTACGACAAGGACAAAAGGCAAGCAGCTGTAAATGCTGATGACAAAGAAAGACAAAGATTCCTCAGATGCAAAAATACCATCAGGTTTGTGACCACAGTGGTCAGAGAGGGAGAGCGTGGGTGGCCTCCCGATCGCCTCCTGCAGCAAAACTGCAAACACCTGCAGCCACAGAGAACCTGAGGCCCCCAATGCAGCACCAGCTAAATATGCTCGTTTTGCACCTGCGTTTGTAGCCCAGTTCTGGGAGCTCACCCTCAAAACTGGACACTCCCATCTTTAGTCTTTATGATTTATAAGCACGTGATCATTTTTATCACTAAGAAAATCTGACCCTAAGTTCCTCGTTTCACCAATCTAATGGCAGATAAGACTCATACACTCCATGAAGGTCATGGAAGGAAGATAACAAGGAAATATTAACTTTGCTGTTTGTTTCTGGCACTTTAATCCCCCAAAAATAAACGGACTGTTCGTTTGACACGAACTGGGTTTCCACTCCTTGCAAATCGATTTTTGCACAGAACTGTAACATGAACTGAAACGTTTGACCAAACTGTTAAATCAGTCGAAGAACTACCATCAGATAACAAGACAGGGTGCATGTTGGGTAAAACTCACTCGTTGCCCCAGTCCAATCTGGCTGTGATGTGTTGCTTGACGTCCCTCATACGGTCGTGTGTGAGGTGGCCCACCAGCACCTGCCTTCTCAGGTCCAGGATTTCATTCATCACGTGCCAAAGCCGGTGGAACAAATCCCCCTCATTCTTCTGCAGGAGGTGAAAACGGTGAGGGAGGATAGAGGGGTGGAGTGAACAGAAGGGTAAAGGCAATGAATGAAAGCAAAATGAACAAGACGGAAATAACACCAGAGCCAGATGATGAACAGAGAATCATATAAAAGGCCGTAAAACCATACAGTGCATGGACATATACTGCCCAGACCAAAAAGAAATAAGCAATATGGCACATATTTGACCGCCGGAATGACACTGACGAGAAGAGGGCGACCCAGAAAGAGAAGCTAACAGAAATGGGCTTTAAATGGATTCGGACAAATTAGCGCCAGAGTCCTGCAGCTTTTTTACCACAAATGTGAGGCGTTTCGATCTGCAAGTAGTCGTCCATTCAATATAATCAGCACCCCAGATAGCTTAATAGGCCACAAACCCAATCAATACCACAAATGAATGGGTATGAGGAAAGAAAAAAAGAAAAAGCTGCGACTATGTTTCAGTAACACATTGGCTAATAAAACCCCTGCATGAGGAATATAAACTGCAGCTTCAGTAAGCTGCAACGATATTCAAAGCAATACTACTGCAATGTAGTTGTTGTTACCACGTAAAGCTGCTTCCACATGGCTCCCCATTCTCGCAGCGTTGAAGTCATCTCCGTGATGACGGAGTCTTCCACGGGGATGACCGTCTCAAATTGCCTGCAAAAAGGAAAGTTACAGTTTAAGCCATAACCTCAACTTTATAGGCTCATGATGACTGTAAACAGGAAATCACGTGACAGGACCCACCCTTTGTTCTTCACGTGGGCGCTCTTCAAGTGGATGTAGCTGGATGGGAAGATCCCCTTTGGACAGCAAAGTAAACAGGTTAATGAGAGCGCTCCCAGAGTCCTTTGCGTCTAGCGCCATTAGCATTTAACGGCCTCTTCCACGTGAAAATGATGCACATAATCAATCCACAGCTGAATGTGCACGTGGATTAAGAGAGGGACATTGCAGGGAGAGGGGAAAAGAGAAACATAAAAGCAAGGAGCTCTGGGAATTAGTAGGCAAATATAAAAATGTGTTATTGTGTGTGTGTGCGTGTTTGACGCTAATAACCTGCAAGTCGCTCCCCATTTGCTCGGGGAGATCAAAGCGGAGCTTATGTTGAGGTACGTGAGGATAAATGCAACACACACACACACACACACTCACACTCACACTCACACTCACACTCACACTCACACTCACACACACACACACACACACACACACACACACACACACACACACACACACACACACACACACACACACACACACACTCACACTGAGCATTCACTTTACGTTTAAGTCTCCACACGGCTTGTATGTGACATTCAACAGCTTATGTAATGCACCAGTCACTCAGGTCCCACCACGTTTGTCTGTTATGTATTTTGGACATGACTTGGCGCTAATGATTTTAATTTAATTGGTTGGTTTTGATCAAAGGCCGTGTTATTACTGCTGGTGTCAAATGTGTTGGTGTGTCATGAAGATGATTTCCAGCCCCTGTTTTAAGACTCAGGCTGCCCTTTAAGACTAGGACGCACGTAAATGAGTAAAAGATGACCTTTTTCACACCAGACATCCCGATATGTTGCAGCACCAGATGTGCCGGTGTATTAACTCCACGTTGGTTCATTTTCTGACATGTAAGAGTTTATAGACAAGCTGGTGGCCGATGTTACAGCTCATGAATGTTGATGATGTGCATTGGAGAAATACACTTCCTTCTGCAAATGGAAGTGCTAGTTGGCTTTAGTAAAAAAAAAACAGAGGACTAGTCGAGGGACGACAGTAAGCAAAATCGCTGGTTTTTTAAACAGTGCGGAATATAACAGAGTGGAATGCAAAACTTTGGGCACCCTCAATAATGGCTATGTTCAATATAAATATCATGATTCACTTGTTTCAGTTTAACTTTTAGTTTTTACACTTTCTAAATTAAAAAAAGGAAAAGATGAGCGAGACTTTAAGCGCCTCACACGTTCAGCAATTCATGCATTTTTTTTCCCTTTTTCTTTATTGATCATGTGATATAACTCCATGTTTAGTGTGGAAACGTGTCGGTCCGTTGTCGTCGATGGTGTTTCTCACATCAGTTCCAGCAAAAAGCTTTTACGGCGGTCTTGTATGCTTTGCTCTTTTGACACCTCAAACTGTAGCTTTGAGATATATTGAAGATTTTTACCCTGATTTAGAAGCCATCCTCTTACATATGCATCTTTTTACATAATGCGTCATGTTTGCTTCCACATTTTTCTGCTGTTTGGAACAGTTAATTTTTGTATGGTCATATTTGAGTTGTTTATTTCCTTCATGTGGCTCGGATGTAGAGACAAAACAAATGGAGCATATCTTATGTGAGCCAAAGCTCATAAACGTTGAGCATCAGTCATCCTCAGTGACGACAGTGGATCTGGTGTAAAGTAGCATGTCTTGGGAGGTGCACGTCAGATTGTGGCGCGGGTTATTGGTGTCGAGTTCCCCTCTACAGTGGATTTGTACCGCCGGGTCGCCGTAGAAGCATAAATCAACGCTCAAGTCAGAGGCTTTGGGCGAATTTAACTGAGACCTAAAATCTCTTCGGATAGCCAAACTTGCTCAAAATTATGTCCTTCTTTATTTGTTTGTTTCCACATTTTAACAAGGCATAAATAAAAACCTAATCTTACAAGAAAAGGTTAAAAAGAACATTTAATCAGGAGCTCTATGCCTTCATTTGGAGATACGATCACCGTGTAGTCACTTGTGTGCTTCTTTTTGACCCAATACAATACTCAAATGTCTGCCTGCTAGCAATTTGTCTATTTAAAAAAATATATAGTTCTACGGCCTAAATCTTATCAGGTCCTGGTACCAAAAGAAAGTTATTAGGTATTTTTGTATAATGTATAGTTTTCTCTTGACTCACTTGACCAAGTTACTCCGTAGTTTTAATATTAGGATTCCTCTCACAACATATGTGCAACATTTTCACTCTAAAAAACCGGACTGATCCTGTGGTGCTCTTTAGGTGCATGCCAACGAGCAGATTAACAGTATATCACATTACACTTTGGCCTAGATTTCGTTTAAAAAAAAACAATAAATGGCAAAGTGCAGAAGAAGAGTGTGAAAAACCTGCTTCCACTGGAGTTAAGAGGGTCAGTACCCAGATGCTGCTCATTCACACACCTGAGCATCAGGACATGTGACCACCTCTATGAAAACAGATGTTCCAGCAGTTTACTGATCTGGAACGTTCAGATGTGTGTTAACACAACACCGAGGAGGAAAGACATCAGCAGATTGAAACAAAAATTCAAAGAGCTGCATCTCAGGATCTACGGTCCTCACCCTGAAGAACCACAACAATTAAAAACACTGCACAAGTACGGCTTGGCAGAGTGAAACCTTGAAGTGTTTTTCAAAACATACCTTCACATTTTTCAAAACACTTCAAGTAGGTTTCACTCTACCTTGAACAATATATCCCAACATGCAATGTGCCTCTACGACAGACACTGGTCTGTAGATGTGCAGAAATGAATATCTCCAAAACTGTATGAGCTAATGTTATAAAGAGGAATGGGCCAAATTTCCCCGACAGCAACGCGAGACACTGATACATTCGTGCAGGAAATGATTACTTCAAGTTATTGCAGCTAAAGGTGGTTCCTCAATCTCCTGAACAGCTCTCTTACTTAAGTTTCTCACACACGACTTCTGCATTTTGACTTAATAACACAGTGACACGGTGTAGTAAGTCACGTTATTAACCTGATGTTAATGATTATTAAGACCTGGAAGCAGCTGGACAATTAAAGGGTGTACTTTCTTACTGCAATGGCTGTAAGATGGGCATCATGTATGGAGGAGCAAAATTACATAATTACAAATAAAAGCAGAAATATATATTTTTTGTTTTAGTAAATGCTGCTCTTCTTGTTAACATAATCAGGCCTCACTAAACACTGAACATTGTCTAATGGGTGTATTATTAAAATGATGTATTAATGTTATGTGGCGTATGGATGGTCAAAGGGACATTATTAAACAAAGAAGCTAGTGTATATTAACTATAAATCTGGACATTATTTTATTAGTTTTAATCTTGAATAAAATGTAAAGTAGAATCAAGATGAATATAATTCAATATTGAGGAGATTTATCAACTACACTGTCAGAAACACAAAAAGCACTTGTTACCTCTGGCTTTTATGCAGTTTGTAAGTTTAAGAATGAGTTTGTATTCATTTTTATTTTTGATCCTGTGGGGCGTCGTCGGCTTTGGCACAATATGTGCCAGATTCTCGCTATAAACGCCCAGCCGTCCAAACTCAAAGACAGTCGAGGACATTTCTAATGCAGTGAGTGCCCAGTCTAAGCTAGTAGTTAGCCTCCCCAATGCTAAAGCACGTCAGGGACCAAGTAACAGCCAAGTAACGTGAGCAGTCGCCTTCTCAGGTGCCAGCGCCGGCCGCTGCAGTGCTATCGGTTATCAGAGCAATAGTCGGCTTCGGATTGGATATAGCTCCCTGCAGAAAAGGATGTGGACCCCGCCGTTTGCACAATAGTCTTAATTTTGGCCCGATCCTGCTCCTTCCTGTTTATTGACCAATAGTAGAGGAGCTAGACCAAGAAGAGCAGCCCTCCTCATTTGCATAATGAGGCAGAAATGCATACGGTAAACTAAAAATAGGAGACATGGAAATGTAAAAACAAACAATATGTATTTCTGCCTTTATTTTTAATAATGTCAGTTTTGGTCCTCCATAATCAGGGTTGGAAACAAAAACCAACAAAAAAAAGCGTGCTTACCTTGAAATTCGGATTCTTGAGGATAAACCCTCGGTACCATCCTGCAGACACAAAGCAAGGTTTTTTAACATTCTGCACGTCACCATGGAGAACACATTTATCATTACAGAAAGACACAGAGCGTGAGACGAAGGAGGGAAAGATGCATGAGCGCGAGTGAGACAAACTGCATGTTAAAAATGGCACATCAAAATGCTCCCATTTTCCTGACAGCTGCACGTACAAAGAGTTTCATAACAAGCTCACCACACATTTATTTTTATTCAAACCTAGTGTCATGTGGAGAGCCGGCTTCAACATTTCCAGATGAATCACTTCTCATCATTGGACATCTTTCTACTGACTGAGTAACGTCCATGAAGAAAAACATAAATGTCGTTTTAGATCCAATATATTCACATGATAAGGCCACTTAAACTCTAATAAACAAAGCTACTGAGAAACCCCTGTAAATATAAAAATGACTCATCCCAAGAGATTTTTTAAAAAGCAGACATAGTCAGAGATGTTAAGTAACTTTAGTTTGTTTCATCACATCATTACACACTCAAATCTGGGCCTTGTGTCAAATTAGTCAGTGCACAACTCTTTTTTTCAGTGCAAATGTCAACCCTGATAGAGTCTGTCTAATGCATTTATATTCATAGAGGCTTTGACTACTTAAGCTTATTCCACCGTCCCAGCCGTTGTAAGTCATGCCAGATAAGAGCATTAGCTAAATATCTCAAATGTAAATGTTATTCTAATCACTGTTGGGTTTCATCGGAGCATCTGTGACTGACGTGTTTTCTTTTGCTCCCCGATCCAATTCAGGCATGCATGGTCAGAATAGCGTTGAGTAATTCGCCTGAGCCTGGACTGTGGAAGACATGCACAGTGTTTCCACAAGGCAAGTCCGTTTTTTTTTCCTTCTTTCAGCAGCACGTGTCTAACACTGATGGCTCTTTGTGAAGTTTGGAGCCGTTAAGACTACATTTCCATAAGATATGTGTGACGGGATACGACGGTTCAGCAGTAAATTCTTTCGCGAGAACATCCACTGCCATGCAAGTATAACTATCTTACACTTTAAAATCAATTCAAATGAACAGCCTGGGAGCGGAAAATGGTCTCCGGGGATTCACGCTTGTAGTGCTATGTCAGACAGAGCGCTTCTTTTATATCATTACAGACCGTCTAATGTATTCACTGCCCTTAGGAACTTCGGAGAAACGAAGTAAAGCGAAAAGCCGGTCGAGGACCAAGTCAAAAATCATCGTCTGAGGTGGTTTCAGACGGGAGCCACATGTCACTTTGCTCCTGTGTTTTAGAGCGCTTAAAGTATCAACAAGCGGGAGAACCATTAGTCCCTCTCCTTTGCTGTCAGCAGCTCGTCTCTCTGGCTCTTTGCTGTTGGCGAGAATTTGATTTAGTTCCTCTCTCCTGGGTCGAGCATTCAGCTGGCTGTTCTATTGTCTGCTTCCTCTGGGTCTCTTACAACAACATCACTTCCCAGCCACTGCCAAGATGCACGACTAACTTGCTGGCTGGCTGTCTCTCAGCATGTACGTGAGTGCGGGCATCTCTGTCTCCCAAAAGGAAGTGAGACAAGTGCTCCGGAAGACGGAGGTGTGGAAATATACACCTATATATCTGTGCACGGTGTCTTATTTGTGTTAAAGTGAGCATTAGGCTGCTGTCCTGCTGGAATTTTTCACTTTGTTCGGAAGCTAGAAAAACCAGACCGAAAGAAAGGAAACCGTATGAACGTACTCAGGGAGAGCGGTGGACAGAAAAAGAGCGTAATGAGAAGCAAGCTGAGGAGAAAAACAGACTGAGTGTGGGCACAAGGCTGGGAGAAGCCTGTGCTGCAGGAAAAAGCAGCAGAGCTGAATTTCCACAGGAGCGTTTCAAACACGGCGCTGCTCACTTTGCGCTCACATTGCATCACGGTGAACAGTGAAACGCTGCAGGTGAACTTTCAGTTCAAACAAACACACCGAATCATCCCTGTGTCTTCATGAATGCTTATATTTACATGCGGAGGTAAACATGATCCAACAAAGTATTTTTAAGAAGGAATGAGGGAATTCCACAGGTGTGAGGTGATCTGCACGGATCTCCAACTATTCAAGTGAAAGTAACTGATTTTAGAGGTTTCTCTTTCCTTTCTATTCTTTTTCCATCAGAATATACTGTGGATACATTTAGGTCCAGAACGTATTTCAACACTGACAAGAGTTCTCTTCGTGATTTTGCCTTCTCACACCACCACAGTGGTTTGAAATTAAACAATCAAGGATGTGATTAAACCGTAGCTTTAATTTAAGAGGTTCCACAAACATAAGGGATTTAACCATCTTCATCCCATTAATTAAAACTCAAAATCGAAACTTTAATCACATCTTGACTGTTTTGTCTCAAATCCATTATGGTAGGGGAAAAAAGGACCTAACTGTATATTATTGCAAATTTTTACCCACAGTAAATGTGAACATACCTTCACATTTCTCCAGGATCTGGACGGTGTCTCCAATTTCCAGCGGAAGGCCATGTTGGACGGTCCCTCTGAATGTGGCCAGCACTGCAAGACAAGGGGCAAAGAAACGCTGTTATATTTGAGGATACAGCATAAGAAACGAGGCTGAACAGACGAATATGCCTGAAAAATAAAAGAGGAAAAAAGAACATAAGACCAGGAGAGGAGTTCCAATTAGCAGGATGATGAAAAGAAAGAAAATAAGCGTATTGCAAGTCGATACAAAGGAAAGTTACAGGAATACAGTTGTCAAGTTGATTCTCTGGCATGATTTATATTTTGCTAAATAAATGTATAGTTGTATGTGCTCAGGCTGTGAACCAGTTGGAAGACAAACCTGGCAACACATCCATTAAAATTGGTGCAGAGGAACAGAGACAGAGGGAGATATCCCAATCAAAAGACAGTGGAGGACATCCATCCATCCATTTTCTATACCCGCTTTATCCTTCGCAGGGTCACGGGGGTCTGCTGGAGCCTCTCCCAGCTCATTACAGGCAATAGGCAGGAGTTCACCCTGGACAGGTCACCGGTCTGTCGCATGGCCACATATACAGACAAACAACCATGCACACTCACAACTACGGGCAATTTAGAATCATCAATTATACAGGTTATTGGACTGTGGGAGGAAGCCGGATTACCCACAGGGAACCCACACAAGCACAGGGAGAACATTCAAACTGTGAACTCTTGGAATCAATTAGTTTTCTGCATTAATTTACCATAAACACTGATCTGATGTGGATCTAAAGACAATGTGCTTCAGGTTGTAGCACACACAAACCATTAAAATGTTGTGTCTCTTCATTGAACAAACATTAAACATTAACAGTGCTGACTGAAAAAGTAGATAAACCCACAAGAAAAAAAATGACCTCATTAAAGGCTAATAGAGCTTGGTCGCCAAGGTGCATTCTGGGACGCGGTGGCCATTTTGGCAGCGTTGTGAGTGTAAACAAACAGCAGTGTAGTAGCAGTGTGGTAGCACCAAGTGAACAGACGGAATGCTAAAAAAAGATGTTAAAATGCCGGAAAGGAACTGGAATTTACCAGGATACCATAAACAAGATAGCCAGGGACCAGTATATGGAGAAAATAATGATTAACAACGGTTTGGATCCATATGAAATCCCTACTAAAGAGTGGAGCTCCGAGGAGGACTTACTGCCGCAGTTCTGCACAACCCACGTCTTAGGCTACCTTGTTTAGGAGCGTTTGGCAGCTGCTTTGGTAAATGTTTGACTAACCATGTGTTTCAACAAATTAGTATAATAGTACATGTTTTGTATTACTCTTACTTTTTTCTTTTCTTTTTTTTGATTGCTATATTATGCGGAAGAGAGCAATATTTTTGTTTTCCTCGTGGCATTATTTTTTTCCTACAAATAAAGTTAATATTTTTTCCTCAACAAACTAGTTTTATCTGAAGATTGAGGTTAATCGCACCGCAGAGAGCTGGCCAGCAACTGCGTTTAGCTCGAGAAGTCTGTGTGAGTGTTTGTTTGTGGTTTACTGTGGAGGGTTATGTTTGGTCGTTACAGCCGCGATCCAAGAGAGCCGACGACTCTTTGTTATCTCAGATACTTGACCTCCGTGGTTCTGCCTCCGAGCAGGAAAGCGGTGAAAAGTTATACCATTAGTGATCTTTTCCTCACGTCTGTTAAGAGTGGAGCTGCTGCACCCCACAACACAGCAAGGGGTTACCATGGTTTACAGAATAACGGAAAGTAACGATTACAAGTAAGACACAACAAAGAGGGAGCACGTCTGTACACAGTGTGCAGTGGTCCGAAGAGCAGCTAAGTTAGCCAGGTGATGGCGTCAAGACGACCAAGCCCTATTGGAGGCAGTCTGCAGACAAAGAGTCCTATAAATGAAATGAGTTTGCAGGTGTGGTTTGGAGCTACTTTAATTGATACCGCGCCTTGTAAGAAAAGATTGGTAGTCAAAAGTGCTGCTTCAGGTGCATTGGAACAGGAAAACATCTAAAACATGGAGGGTAACAATCCTTGTGGACAACAATTGAGCAACACTCACGTAAGGAACAAGGATTCCCTTTTTTTGCTCAGTCACTGCCCAGACATTGAGATGATGTGAAATAATTTCAAGAGGGCCGTTTGCAACAGATATTCTTTAAATATGTTGGAAGGTGAAGTAATCCTGGAAATAGGAATGATCAAAAATCTGAACCACAACTAAGCAAGCTTGAAGTTATCCAGAGTAAAACCTAGAAGACGATGAAGTGTAACAGGGCTGACCTCCTTCGTCCTTATTGCCTTTACGGTGTGAAACCCAGCAAAACTGTCCATCCACTCAGTGGTAGTGCACCACTTTCAACTAATGCCAATTACCAATGAAATGAAAGAAGAAAACAACTTATAAGACAAAAAAAGAAGAAAAACAAACTAGACAATGAATGGATTAGGGCTGGGTGATATATCGAGATTTTAATATATATCGATATATTTTCAAACGCGATATGGTATGAGACAATATAGTTTATATCGAGAAATTTTTTATTTTTTTTTATGATTTTGATATAGTTTATTTTGTGACAAATTAACTTGAATGTTTTATTTGAGATTTGCACAAATGTTTTGTTATTTGCACAACTGTCAACCTCAGTGGAAAAGTCTGCCTGTTACTGTCTACATTGTATTAATTGCACAGTGTATTTTAATGTAATTGTTATGCAGGAAAGGGATATTTGTTTTATTTTATTCAAGAAGCATTTTTATTCTATATATGCAGGCAGTTTATTTTTATTTCATTTGTTTTATACATTTTGATATTGTGCAGACCTCTGTTAATAAAGGTACCTGTGTGACATTTGGCACGAGGCTTTGTATTAAAACTGACTGTTTTTTTAAGGGTTTGCCTCAGAAAAAAATGAAGCTAACAGAGATGCTATGCTATAATGCTTTGGGGGAAACCCCAATTAAGGCACAGAAAAAATATCGATATATATCGAGTATCGCCATTTAGCTAGAAAATATCGAGATATGACTTTTGGTCCATATCGCCCAGCCCTAGAATGGATGAATGAATGGGATATCGAGACAGCTTGACATCATCTCCTCCCAAACAATCAACAGAACCTCAGGAGAACTCCCCAACCCAGCTATTTCTTCTAAAGTACCACACCTAAGGCAGGAATATCTCTACCATGTTGAAGCTCCTGAAAATTCCCAGTCCAGTTCCTGACAACTGTGTCGGACCCCAGCTGAAAGAAACCTGCTTATTGCAGCCAAAGGAGGTCCAATCAACTAATAACTCCAAGGGTGCACTTACCTTTTCCTCCTGTATTGGGAATTTAATCTTAAGTACACTGGATTTGTCTCTAATTCTGACTTGTATGTTAAATTATTGGGAATGAATGAATAAAACTAGGTAATTCCAAGGGGTTCAGATACCTTTTATTGCCACTGTAGTTGTTATTTTACAGTTAATGTTCATTTTCACAGAAGTTTAAAACAACAAAGGTAACACTGTAAGGACGGATGGATGAGCAATGCTCAGTGCTTTGAGAGCCATAGGGAGAGAGTGCTATTTGATAGCTTTTCAATGCAGAGCTTTATCATGTTGGCTTGTTTCCTTCTTGCAATTACAACATGAATTCACCTACGTGTACATGTATGCATGTACACACAGATACTACGGTGCGCTGACGTTCATGTAAACACAGAAATACAAGTGCAAATCCATCAATGCATAAACTGTATTCTGTCAACAGAGGCTTTTGCAGGGCCATCCAATTCAAACAGGACAGTGTGCAATTACACACAGACACACATACAGTAGCTACCCAGTCACACGTAGAAAAGAAATGGGATTTGACATGGAAATGTATAGCGAGTTAGAGTCCCTGCACTGCAGAGGGGATCCTGCAAAAGCTGTTAAAAAATGTAAAAGTGTTAAAAAATGTTCACGTCTTGTGGCTGCAGAGCTCATCCGGTGTACCTGAATGCACCGTCCAAACAGCAAACTGAAAAATCCTCTGGCCGGAGAGGGATTACATCTAATCCCGGACGATTTCAAGAAAAAGAAAAAATAAACGCGTACTTCAACACCTGCTGTGCAAAGACACAGTAGTCATGTTTCATGGATTACTGACCCCACATAGATGGAGCATGTGAGGGTAAATTTAAGTACCAACCAATGAATCCATTATGTGTACTCTAATAATAATTTTAGAAAAGCTTGAAGAATAGTTTGCAGTTAATCTCTTTGTGAGTCCCCCCCTAGGAAAGCAGGATTCAGCAGAATCGCTCATCCTTTCACACTCCTATTTGGACACTGAGATCAAGAAAGTGAAATCTCTGCTCTGCGCTCTCCGACTGTTAGATGCGTCATTTGCACTGACGCCGAAGCTTCACCGGCTCCCTGTTATCCCTCCGTCTGCAGAGACACCATCTTCACAAAGCGATAGCGTGCACATCCGGATGGCCCCACGGATGACACTTTCCTATCCTTTGTAATTCATTCCAAGCTTATTTTCATTAGTGCAAACACGTTTGCGCTCAAAAATGCATGATTTACTCAAGCTACTCCCCCAGTTGCACCGCGCTAAATTATTCAGTTTCAAGTCTCCGCTTCCATTTTTTTCTGTTTTAAAACGAAAGCTCCGCGGCCGGCGCTCCACAAACCAGCTGTTCTCTGTTTATCTGGAGCCGCCTGTCATCGGTCTGACTGAGTGGGCTGGCTGACCACCAAATGATTCACCGAGGAGGCAGGGAAGGTGTTCAGTCTCAAGAGAATTGATTTGTTCTTGTTTCGTCCTATTTGCTGGGATTGTGGGATTGTGTACTATCAATGCCAGAGAGTGAGAACAGTGAGTACAATCAGGGGGAAGAGATACCATTCATGGCTGTTTGACCACACAGCTGCCACAGACTACAAAAACATCCATGGAAGTGGAAAAATCCTTTAAACTGACAAACACACACATACACGCTGCCTAATGACAAACATAGCACATCCAACTGGAAGCCACTGATGCATGAGTACCATTGTGCATAAACTGAGTAAAAACAGACCTGCTGATGCTAAGATATGACATGGACATCAAAGCGGTGACCTCCACGTCAGCCAACTAAAGACAAACTGGGATTGTTTCTGACACAACCGAGCACACACTGATTCTATGTGACACTGCCACATGTGACAAAAGCGAGGGCTGTGCTATTCTTGACCAGACTATCATTCGAAATATAAATGTTGACATAATAATACCCAACTGGAAGAGGCACTAACAACACAAAGACAAAGCATGAAGACTTTCAAACGAAAACAAGACCGAAGTGGAATCATGAACGAGCAACAAGGGATATGAAACCAAATATAGAAACCGAAATACAATCTCTTGTGACGAGCCGGAGGTTTTCCTCTGATGCAATGTTTCAGCTGCAACACAGAGGGTTAATCTGCATCACAATTCCCTGAGAATGTCACGTCAGAAATTAGTAACACCTGTTACCAAAATAGTCCCTCGGTCACAGAAACGCAGAAGACAGCTAGGCTCAAATACATGTAGGGAAACAACTGTTTTCTGCTAATACCTTCCTCGCACGTGAGCTTGTAGCATGTGTAGTCTGTGATAAACAGCTGTTATTTCACAGCAGCATCATGGGAAGGCAGGTGGGCATGGCGGAAATAATCGCCGATTGACCGACGAGTCGTTAAAATGCTCGGCGGATTAGTCGGCTGGGCAAATACCAAAATACTACTATTAAAATACTACTACTACTACTAATAATAAAATACAACCTACTTTACGCGCATCGCTATGCAGCGATATACACACGTAAATAGTTGCTGCTGTCAAAACTTGGAGAATGTTTGACTTCTTCTTGTATCGAAGCAAGTGTCAGCCAATCGAATTGCAGCTACTCATCTAGTGCTAGCCAATCAAATTGCACATGGGACTTAGCAAGCAGGAAGATGGATGAAGGCACGTCCCGAACACCCACTGTCAGAATATAATCTCTACATGGAGACACAGTTTTAGATGAAAACCAAAGTATGTTCCTTTCACTTTCACCCCCAAAGTTCGTAAGCGAACATGGAGACCTTTTTTCGTAAAAAGAAAGAAAGAAAAGCTCTATGTATCCCAAAGATTTGGCGAATATTGTCCTCAATATTAAGACTTCTTCTGAAGATTAAAACAAGTACCTTTAATGCCATATTTTTTTTTACATTAAAACAATAATTTACTGCTGTTAATAAATGTGGGCATTCACAGATGTATATCACAAAACCAAAACAGTGTTTACTTTCTCAAACTTCCACTTGCCCTTTGACCTGATCAAGGATCCATTCATAAAGATCCAGATTATATTTCCAATCACCTTAGATCAGGTGGTTTGTCTCTCATCCAAGAACAATAGTGTAGACATGAGGGCTTTTACAAACATCGGTACGGATAGTCAAATACAATCTGTCAGTTTAACTGTAACAATAATATCTTAATCTGGCCTCAGGTAACCATAGATATTAGTTGTACACTCAAGGAAAACAGTAAGAGTCACAACAACAGACGAGATAATTAATTGATTATCAAAAATGTACACTAACTGACAGCTGCTGTGTATCAATCATAGAAATTATCACCACTAGCAGCCTTAACCCAGATATCAGGCAGACAAATAATCTTTTCATCACCTGACTGGGGTTGTGACACGTGCAAACGCGAAGGCAGAGGGTGCGTTTTCATCAGTTTAATGCTTGTGTAAATCCACTGGAATTATAGACCGTTATGTTTCTGTTTGCCCTTTTGCACGTGAAGGATGGTGAGGAAGTGCCGATTCCTACATAAAGCTCAGCGGTTTGGATTAGCTTTACATGTGTTTTAGGCTGCCACGTAGAATCTGTCAAACCCCGTTAAAGTTTGGGGTCGCTCGTCGCTTCGTTTAAGCTGCTTAGAAGAACAAACGTCTGCGGAGGCTGCAAGCGAGAGGAGCACGAGCACGCTCCTTGAAAACGGGGCTTATTCCAGAAATTCATAATAATTAAAGATAAGAGGAAAAAAAAACAAAGTAACAACCTCTTGAAAGACACCCAATCCATGTTCAACGCTTGATGTTACGTTATGTTACGTAACCATTCAACTAAAAGAGGCATGAGGATGTCACTTCTGTCTCAGGCTTTTACTCACATTACGCAATAAATCACATGACAAATTTCATTTAAAGGACCCTTAATGTGCTTTTTAACCTGATTAGCCTGACCCTTTCTTTTCTGACTGATCCAACAATGATTCACTTGCATAATGCCCTCCCACGTGCTAATTATAAAGCATTTATATCATTAATATGCTAATTTGACAACACAGATACTGGTGGCAATGCTCTGGCCTTCTCTGCTGCCAAAATGCAAGGAGCATGAATATTTAATTTGTGTGTGGGAATCATGCAAACACATATCTGTAAAGCTGTAAAACAATAAAAATGTGTTTAATGGGGTTGCTTCTGAAAAAGGGAAGGCGAAGGAGGGGGGGTGAGTAATATCCCTAATGGGGAAGCAATGCTTGTTTTATCAGCAGTTTGTTACATATTTACAGGATGAACAATTCCAAAATCATTCAATACACAGAACTGAAACATGACTATGGCAATAAACCTCTTTGCCTCCTCGTGCTTCACATTCTGAGGTCTGCGCGTCCACCGTCAAACAGCGTAAAGCAGTCAAAGCTGTATCTGCCAAACCAAAAGTGCCCTTTATTCCAGCAATGTGACTAAAACATTCCTCCTCAGACCAAAACTAGCTCAGTTATGTTTTGTCGAAGCCAAGGCCTTGCACTCTGTGCTCCAACTCAAAGGCTTCAGGCATCTATCTTTTGTTGCTGTCAAGGAAAAAAAAGAAGCTCCTGAAGTTTCTTCTATAGGTGACTGTTGTTAAGAACAATTCATAAAGAAAAAAAATTAAATAATTGTGTCCGTTCAAAGCACTTGCATAACACGCATCAGTGTGACGCAGCTATAAAAGGTATTTGGCAGCTTTGGTGTGAGCAGGAAACGGATAAGGTTATGTGCATCAACAAAAAGAACAAAAAAAAGGGATATCTCCCATTGAGCCTGGGAATGTGCAACCTGCAGAGGTCGGCAGGAAGAGAGGGGAGCAGTAGAACCGAGAAAGGCCTTGAGCAGCACTCGACTTGGCATATCCCTGCACACCCAAGCATCCCAAGCAGACAAAAACACACACACACGCATACGCACATGCACAGATGCAGAGGTCTGACAGGCAGCACAGACAAAAACCAGGGCAGCAGAATCACCCAGGAGGAACGGCTTTCATTTAGACTTCTCCCTTGCTGGCCGCTGGTGTCTCGCTCCTATTGTGTCCCAGGAGATAACGGCCTAACCACCGTCACAAAACTGCTCGCGAGCAACAATAAGACTTCCCTCGCATCAGACTGCCAGAGCAGACGCTTTCAAAGCTGAGTCGTGTAAGGAATGTTATTACGAGAAACAGCTGCACGACAAAAAGTGACGCTCACGGCTCAATGACATTTTGACATTGCCTATGTGTTAAATTGGAAATTTGAAAGCTTATGAATATCTAAGGTACAAAAGAACTCGGAAATAGATACAACCTGTTCAGGACACGTGTTAATTTTCAACTACAACGACTTGGGAAGGTCCCACATCTCACACATAGCCCTCAGGTGCACTGTGCACTTAGCCCACCACAGCCTGTCTCCCAAGAGAAGGCAGGGGTTGAGAAATGCCCTCCTCTGTCTATTTCTTCAGGGCTTACTCTCCTCTGGACAAGAAGATAATGTTCTTTGATTTCTCCAATGCCTTCAACACCCTCCAGCCAATACTTCTGACAGAGAAGGTGACAGAGATGGGGGTGGAATCGCACTTAGTGAGCTGGATAACAGACTCGCTCAGGATGTAAAGTCCCTTTCTGATAGCACTTTCAAAGGAGTGCTGTTGTGCCATATTGTAACTTGTTTTGTAGGTGAAAACCCTTCAGGGGCAGTAAGGAGCCCGCTGGACGATGTGATGACATGCTGCAGGGCCTAAACCATGTGCATCTTAAGATGAGCGGCTCCAAAACCATGAGGGTGGTAGAGGAATTCTGGGAAGGCTTTGTTTCCTTGGAAAAAGCTGAAGCGGAAATGATGAATACATACAAATATCTGATCCCGTAGCTGGGTTACAGACTGGTCAGCAAACTTGGAAGCTATCTACAGGAAGGGGAAGAGCATACTCTTATTTCCTCGTCTTTCAACATCTGCCAGGCACTCCTGCTGATTTCCTACTGAACTGGGGTTGTAAGCATCCTCTCTTACACTTTACTGTTCTAGGGAGGCGGCATCGAGAAGACAAACATCATTCAGCTACACAGGCCTAGCGATCCCCTCGCATCAGAGGGAGACAGATGTGGCTGTAACACTATTATCCATCATCTTACGATGTGCCTGTGACCCTCTGCACAGCATATTCACAAGGCGGAGAAGTTTGTTTAGAGGATGACCGCTGGCTCCGTCCATTACAGAGACAGTTTCACCATATTTCAAATCTATTGGACAGCCCAGTCAATATGTGTCCAACATAAAACACCCAACACCAACAGACACAAAGGGAAAATATACACCCCAAAGCTTCAAAGATTAGACAAAAAGTGCTACTTGGAGTATAAATCCAGCAGGCTCCTTCATAAAAAGACATATATTTTCCACAGGAACTTGGTCCTTGCACTGTCAACCTGCCTGTTTGCTCTATAACTGGCTAACACATCATACTTATGGCACTCTCGTAATTTTGGTGGTTAGATCATCATATTGCTGTGTTTTCCTCCTCTCGTCCATCTCTCTCATCTAGGTATATTTGACATTTATTATTGTAATGATCGATAATTCATATTCTGTGCTTGGTGCTCTTGTTTGTGTTGATTAAGTCTCTGGATCCCGTTGACCTCCCCCTGGGATCGTTAAAATGATCTATTAAAAGAGAAAAGATGAACCTCTTGCTCATCACCTTGATTCGCACAGTGGATAACTCTTGGAAAGTTATGTGCAAATTTGAAATGGAAGCTTTAACCAGGAAGCACATTTTCATTAGCATGATCAGAAACTAAAGCTTCTTTAGAGGAGGTCAACAAGTGCAGGAAAACAGAGAACAACAAGGGTTTGTCCTTCTGGCCTGAGCAGGAAAAATCATAAATGAAGCAGATGAAGCCAAAATATAGGTCAATGCGCTAAAACCTCACCTCATTCCCAGGCAGTAATCTCACTGTGTGTCGTGTGTGTGTGTGTGTGTGTGTGTGTGTGTGTGTGTGTGTGTGTGTGTGTGTGTGTGTGTGTGTGTGTGTGTGTGTGTGTGTGTGTGTGTGTGTGTGTGTGTGTGTGTGTGTCTTTAAAGCCCATGGCATGAGCACATCGGATCGCCCACTGATGCCAAAGTTGAGATGAGATGATTATAATCCTCTCGAGAGGTCTTACCTGAATAAAGTTGTAATCTTTTTTTTTCATCTTCTGGATGAACTTTCATCAGATCATCAGATATCTCTTAAATCCTTGTGATGGGTAATTAATCAAATGCTAAATATCCATTCATTAACTTCCTCTTATCCAAGGTCGGGTCGTGGGGGCAGCATCCGAAGAAGCCCAGGGCTCCCTCTCCCCGTCCACCTCCTCCACCTCCTCCAAGGTGCTCCCTGGCCAGCTGAGGGATTTAACCTCTCCAGCGTGTCCTGGGTCTTCTCCTGGTTGGACATGCCTGAAACACCTCCTGAGGGAGGCGTGCTTGGAGGCGTCCTCATTACATGCCTGAACCACCTCTGGCACCTCTCAATGTGGGGCAGTGACTCTATACCACGTCCCTCCAGGATGGCTGAACCTCTCACCTTATCTCTAAGGGAAAGCCCCGCCACCATATGGAAGAAACTTATTTTAGCTGTTTTTATCTGCAATCTTATTCTCTCCGTCACTGCCCACAGTCCATGACCATAGGTGAGGGTGGGTACGTAGATCAAAAGCCTTGCCTTGTGGCTTAACTCACTCTTCACCGCAACAGACCACTAGATATTTTTAACTTTCTTTTTTGGGGGGTAGGGGCATCATCAGTTATGTGCATCATAACATAAGGAATGCTTTTATGAAATAGGGAGATGGAAAGAACAGCACCCATGCCAAAATAAAATAAGAAATAAATAAAATAAAGATTTTACAAGGAAATGACTTGATGTCTCTTAGAGGAACCACAGATTTCAACTTCAATATAGCGTTTGAGGTTTGTAAATGGACAATCTGCAGAACGCGAATGAAGTCAAAGCAAAGAAGAAATGTCATCATCTTCATCCGGTTGTTGATGCTCAATGAAGCATAATTTGATTTCAGGTCATTTGGGTGACGTTCAACAAGCTGCAAACATTGCTGCTAAATGAGATCTTAGTGATGAAGGTGAAATGGCTAATCTGTTAGAAAGCACTTGCTTGTGTGCTGTCAAGCAGACAAGGAGCTCCAACAGACCTCATTTAGAAATGTGTTACTGCCCATCTTATGTCTTAAGCACAATATTTACTCCCATTGTATACAAAGAAAAAGTGTTTTTTAGGAAACATATTATGATAATTTTGTAAGATATTCAGTCATATGGTTGTAAAGCAGGTTACGCTTTGGGCTGTGCTACCTTGTGATTGACAAGTGCCAATCCCATGGTCTTCTCAGAGGTATTCAAAAACTTTGTAAAGGCCAAACACAATACACCGTATTGATATCGCAATCAATATAACTGATACTGTGTTAATAGGCTCATGGAAAGCTGCTGAGTTAATTTCCATCCATTGCTGCATTCATTTTTTGTCGAAATCTTGTTTTGAGCAAATCAAGCAGATCCCAAAAATTCTCATTAGGGTTCAAACTCAATTCAAACTGTTTATTTACTTCCCTCATTCATAAGTGGCTTCAAGAGGCTGTGTGACTGTTTACCCCAATGTCTCGAGTTCATATAAACTGGTCGAGAGTTGATTTTATACTATTACATTGCACTACATAATTAAGTGATTACCGTGGCGTGTACTATCATTTAAGTGTTTTTCCCCGCTGTATTTTCTCCTGGAAAAATGATGGTTCACCACTACCCTGCCAGAGTTACCTTGGTTGCTTGATGCATCCCAGTAGCTTCCCACCGTGTACCTGAGTTACAGGCCGTATTATCAAGTTACAATCCTTCCCTCTAACTAGATCATTTAACCAGTCCTTTATTTGATCTTTCTGTCCTCCCAGGGACGCTATGAGCCGTTAACTTGACACCCAGAATATTTCCTTTTACTCTAAAGTTTTGTGAACTACACAATGCTACACACAAATCACGTAATCTCTCTTGAATTCTTAACCTCCCACAAGTAAATCCTGGCCGTTGCAGCTCTGGAGATTTTTTAAGCTCTGAGTAAACTAACACCAACACCTACCATACACATCCTCCCACAATGCGGAGACACGCGCTAACAAGGAAATACTTCCATTTTCTTGCTTAGAGTGGATATAAACCCAAATAAACCCTAAGGGTGTAGTTGATTTGGAAAGTAAAAGAGGCTAAATCTTTTCTTTATTTTGTAAGACAAAGATTGAGTGGAGAATGATCGAGGAATGGGTCATTAGAGGGGCACAGGTGGATCATTGCAGTGTTTGCAGCAGCTCCTTCAAACAGACAAAGGAAACATCTGCTTTATTTCTATCCTCAGGTGTAACCGTTAAAAGCGGGAGTGCCGTACGAAACCTACCACATCAATCTCTATCTTTCTGACTCAACTGCAACCTCCTCTATTTCCTTTCTGCACTGATATTATACCATTACTGTCCCCTCCCCACTCTCTTTCGGAGAAGAGGTGTGACTGACCTCTATCTCAATTTCAGGCTCTCGTGAATTTAATTACAGTAAATTACACACTTGTGCTGCAGCAGGACATTCATATACATGCATGGAGCCGCCAGGAAATCAGGACAGGGAGGGTGGGTGGGGCGCAGCCACAACAGACCGAAAAGTAGCGCGTTGACCTCAATACACCTTCAAACACCCGTGGACAGTTTCGTCCCAAACATAGGCTGCATGGTTTATTAAACTGGAGTTTGCATCACATCTAACACATCAGCAGAAGATCCTCCCCTTTGTTGTTGTTGTTGTTGTTTTTTGCTTTGGGCAATAGCAATCCCAGCAGGACAGACAGTGATGATGATAAAACAATGATGAAAAAGTGATATTAAAAGAAAAAAAATCTGATAATAACAACAAAAAAAGCTTTGGTGGTGGCCCAAAAAGAAAAAAAAAACAGAGTGGCATTTATTAAAGAAAAGGAAGTTTTGCCCCGAGGTGAACACAAATATTTTTTTTTTACGAGCAGAAGTGGATCAACTACCGTGTTGACTGTATAGATTTTTATTTGGAGACAATGTCGCCTACAGCCACTGCCTCAAGCGAGCTGATTTACAGACACTTGTGGGATCCGCGCTGAGTGGGGAGGAAGAGGAGGCAGACAGAAGGACAGACGATGCCTACAAAAACTAAAGCATATAGCAAATGATGACAAATAGAAGGATGGAGGGAGAGAGCAGCAACGAAAGGCAGAACAGTAGGTAGGATGGTTAGGTTGCCCCCGTCGGCTCGACGAGGTGCAGCGCGGCAGTAACAGGTACGGATGAACACAAGAAAGAAGCAGAAAAATTGCTCATTCCATTTTGTGAGCGAATAGTTCATTTGAAAACCAAAATCACCTTGTCACTGTACAATACTTCTGAAATGCCTCCACTTGTTGCAGGTAGAGACAGAACCTTTTAAAAACAACAAAATAATAATAGCAGGGAAACAGACGAGAGTCTGAGGAACTATGGGGACGGTTGAAACGCACAAGGAACATTGTACAAATATGCGTTTCTCAAAGTTTTACATGAACAAGGTAGGGCTGGGCGATTTTGAACAAAAATAAAATCCCGATTTTTTTCTCTGAAAACCCGATTTTCGATTTCGATTTTTTTGGTAAAACTACAAAAGACAATGGAATAAATTGTTTAAAATATTTTATCTTTATTTTTAAAGAAAAATAGCAAACAAATTTCCCTATTGGGAATGAAGTGCAATTGAAAGATACTGTAAATCCTCCTTGAGTTTAGTAAAGTGACAACATTTACAATTTTCTTGACCAAACAAAGATGACTAGACAAGCTCTGTCTGTAATGCAGCCAGCTGCAAAAAAGGAAAATCGATTTTCCGATTTTCCTTTTTTAACATCGATTTTGATTAATAAATCCGATTTAGATTTAAAATCGATTAATCGCACAGCCCTAGAACAAGGCCTGGACTTCAATATTCAGACTATGATAATTCTAATTTCAATATTTTGATATAAAAAAGAAAAACACGCACAAGGTGATAGCCACCGCTAACATGTTTTTTCAGCGCGATGCAGTCCAAGTCCACCAGGACAAGAGGTGTGCGATGGGCTCTGTTTATCCTCCTTTTACTTGATATTAGTGCGTGTATTTTTATTTGTTTTTAAAAAGGACAGACAGCACATTGAAGACCTCAGTTGTGTGAAAATAGATTAAAATCAGCAAATTATCAACCACTGTGGCACAACCGCCACTGATAAATCACCCACCCGCCTCATCTGTGCTAACCGCTGGAGCATGTTAGAAGAAGCTATTACACTCTGCATTTTTCATCTTGAACCAACAAACGTCAAATATATGCCATATAAATGTTGATTAGTTTTTACTGAAACTAAAACATCTGAAATACATTGCAGGTTTATTCAGACCATAACAGATCGTCACACTATGATCAGTTGTTTTAAAATGACTTGTATCATCCTTCAGGGTCTGAGCAAGCCAATATTCGTAAATCTTGGAGCATCATATTTCAACACATCATCCTCTGCTTCAATCAAGGAAAAACGGGAGCATTTAAACTTTCCTACTACTCACAAACTGCACAAAGGAATAATTCATCATGACACAATTAGGACAAAGCACTCTCGGTGCCTCTGGGAGATGCAAGTTACTTGTAAACCGATGACGGTGTGGCAGATGAACAATAGTAGCGAGTAAAATTGTCAGACCGTCTGTGTTTATTTGGTGGTTAATTATAGTGGCACATTTGACAAATAGTAATTTCCCAGAGCCTGGCAATATGACATCAGAGGTGTGTAGAAGTAACACGTAGGTGGTGCTTAATTGGAGAAGGCTTTGATAAAAGTGGCAGCATGACGGTTGGCAGCTTGCATGGGTTTTCCTGTGGGTTCTGACTTCCTCCCACTCTCCAAAAACAAGCAGGTTAGATTTATTGGTCTGTATAATTTACACAAGTAGCATCTTGTTTGTCTCAATGTGGACCCAGAGCTACGCCTTCACCTGATTGGACTCCTTTCATTATCTCAATGTGTGCAGTTAATGATTCAATTTACCAACCAAAGTACGTCAGACTCATGGTGGTGGTCATAGTGCCACCTTTCGCCTTTTTTTAGTTGTCCTATGTTGGGTTTAGCTGGAAAGAGTTTGGAAAAATGGTGAATTGTGGAATGGAAGTGTTTATATCTTGTTACATTTCACACATCCCGTTTATCTTTTATCTTTTTCTCTTTAGTTTGTTTTCTCTCTTTATTACTCTTTAGGACTGACTTATTCAAGTACATCCAAGTACTGTGGCGCATGTGAAGAGGACATAGGCCAATTCCAGTCCCCTTGAATGTTCAGCTCAGCTTCATCTGGTCCAAAGTCCAATTTAGTTCAATTTCAGACTAACATGTTTGCAAGTATTTCAAAACTACAATATAAAATCAGGCAAATGCAATAATCAGATGTTTTTCCAGCCTCAGCCAAACTGAATTTTGTAGTAATGACTTGATACTCTCCAACCAGACAAAAAAAAAAACATACAATTTATTCCCCAATTGTTAGCTTATTTGCCAAAACTTTCATACATCCACTTCTTCATACTTTCGAGTTATTTTAAATATTCAAGTAGTTTGGTGTATGTTTCTCTCTTCTTTTGTTTTTAAATAGATAAGTGTGGAAAAACATTTTTCATGCGTTCTTAAATGAGTAAATTGGTCCTGGAATCATAGTAAAAGTGAGATTTATTTATGTCTGAAGAAATCGTCGACCATTATGTAGCTGCGTGGACATAATGGTCCTCATTTGTACACCCAGCATGCAATCGAGCATTAATGTGCTGTTAACATTCCATTTGATTGTCTGGTGTCATACCAGACAGATGGTGATAATCTCCTCATTATAAATAATACTTCCCACCACACTGAGGAAAATCCTGCTGTTCTCCATACCTGCATTATCTCGCCATGCACACATATGTTTGATCACACGGAGAAAACGAGGGGAATGATAACATGCGCAAACCATGTGCAAGCTGTTTGTGCGTTCTTTCCTTCTACTTTTTTTTGTTTTGGCTTGCTTAATCTTTGCACGACAACAGTCCAAAAGAAAGTCATCTTATCACACAGAGCTGCAGCCTGTTTCGAACACCGATTTGTTGTTAAGGCAACACACTGCCACGACATTACCACTGGAGCCCTGAATTGCAGGTTGGAAGCCACGAAAGGGACCTCTAGCAACTTGATCACGCACACAAGCCTAAATTAAAGTTATTCCTCAGCACTCCTCACTACAGAATGACATCCAACTATTTTTCACTTGGCCCAAAAAAGACAGAAGATGCAATATAGGGAAGATGGACTTGGAGGACATCCACTGTGACTGTGTGGTAATAAAAGGGTAGTAATTCTTTCTAACTATCTTACGAAGGGCAGTGTGGAATGAATGAAAACAGATGTTGCCACTTTGTGTCAGTGGAAAAGGACAGTGTTGCTTTTGAGACACACAAATACCTTGATATCCGTGTGAATCTATCTAAAAATGCTCACAAAATGTGCTCACTCACACACACCTGATTGTGTTTGTGAGCACACGCTACGCCAGGGGCATCAAATCAAGCCTAAAAGTCAACATAACACAGATAAATACAGAATGAAATTCAGAGATAGTGAGAGGAATTGGACTGACAGCAGTGCATCGTGGGATGGGAATATTGACTTGAACCTCTGCAGCCACTTTCACCTCATTACCAGACCAATCAAGATTCTTCCATTAGTGATGAGGCTAAACGCACATGTCCTTTCAGAGTGCGATATCAGTGAGTCACTGACAAATTACCCCTTACTGTGATCACTAAATGCTAAGCATCCTGGAGGATGTACCAACCGAACCTCAAAAGGAAAGTGATAAAGCGGGAAGGAGGAGAAGATGACATTATTGACAAAACTGTTGGAGCTAATTACAGAGTTGGAGACAGTTCAAGCAATTTATAGTACTCGTTTCCCTGTCCACCCAAAGGCAAAGAGGCTTGTTTAACTCAAAACTGAGATTAATGCCCCTTCACACCAAATGCAGCAACCGCACCACTGTGCTCTGAAACCCATTCATTTGAATGGCTTGTGTTGGACCATGGTTTCCCCTACGCTGGCCAAACCAGAGCAGAGATCAGCAACCTTGCACGCTTGACCAATTCATGCTAAGATTAAATATTTCACAACAAGTGTAAATTAAAGTAAACATCAACCAGTTCACTAAGTAAAAGGGATTTCCTGCATGTGAGGAAACCCTCCACCCATGTTTTGATGTTCGTTGCTGCATCCTGCTTTTCTTTTCTTACTATAGCTAGCGCTAGTTAGAGTTGCGCTAGTTTTATTCAAAGTCTTCGATAAAAATCCTGAACGTTTCCTTGAGAAGTTATGGCTGTTTATAGGACAAAACTGGGAGGGCTTTAGTCTAAAAAAAGGATAAAGGCAGGCTTATACTTCTGCGTAGCAGCTATGCAAGTAAGCAAAGCGCCCATGTCGTCTTTGCCGTTGATATTTTTCCGTCATCGTTCGCGTTGCTCTGTAATTACCCCACCACCCAAGACTTATCTGCAGCTCCATAGCTCACAACGCAGTTTCCTTTTGTGTACCTCCTGTATGTAGCTAAGACATTGCAACAAAGCAAACACAATATATTTTAATTAATGCTTAATGCTGCTTAGTTAGCTTTAAATGGTCTGGAATAGTTGAAATTATGCATTGCTGATGTTTCACAAATGACTAAAAAGCAACCCTCCCCAAACTGTAACCTATGTTTTCATGTGGTAACAAAAAAGTGGAAAAAACAAAGAAAGAAAGGCATAATTTACTTCACTAGAATTACCTCTTGGCAACAAATAGTTGTCAAATTGGAATAAAATGCTGTAACATGTAGGATTCCAAAAATACAAGCTAGTTTGCAGAGTTGCAATTTCCATATTACCCTCAATTCTCATCCAACCATCCTTATTTCCTCCCAGTCCTATCATCCTGCGTTAACTGGACCTCATACGTGGATACCACAAACCTTCAACAGTGATTTCAAAAGAGACACACAACGCGGCTGACTCCACCCGCTAAACCTACTGCTACAAAGTGAGCTTTTGTACTTCATCCCTGTTTTTATTTTATATTGAATTGTGCTTTTTTTTTAAGAATAAGAAGAAAAACATTGCAAAGAGAGAAATGCCCACTGGACTCCTATTCAAGTGCAGTGCAGTCTTCGTTCTGTAACTTCATTTCAAATCCAGGCCCAGCAGCCTTCACTCAGATCCTCCCGAGGCAAACAAAACAAAGAGCTCAGTGACAAGTAGAGAGACAGCAACTGCATAAGAGAATAAAGACGACTGAAGCAACAGTCAGAAAGATGGTCAAGTCAATGGGGAAGTGCATGAAAAGACTGCAGAGTCTGTCATCTGGGCTGAGCTAAAAAGGCCCGCTGGGCGCAGGTCAGGATGTTACATGTGTGCTCAGATTCCCTGCGTGAGATCGAGCCGCGGAAACAATTGCCGACGGCAACGGCGGCACAAGCTGGACGCGCATGCGTGAGGTCGGCACGCTCGCCGGCAGACGGTCGTAGCCGCAAAGCACAGCCAGAGCGACTGAAGACACTTCACAACGAGTGACACGCATGCACACTCGGCGGCCCACTCAAGGACACACAGATGGCAGGTGCTACACAAATACAAGCCACTGGAGCGTACCTTATTATCAGCTAAGCCAGCCAGCCCGCCGCCCCGTCACTGCTTCTCAATAGGAATCAGTCTGCAGTTCTGAATATGTCAGCTTCCCCTCGTGTGGGGAGAAGAGCAGCTCAGATCGGAGCTTAAAGCAGACATCCATGTGGATACATAAAAATGTAGAAAATGCAGGAATGAAATGTGATGGATAGATAGTTATATGACAGATGGGCTCAACATCAATGTGATGTGTGCATACTTGTAAAACCCTTACATACTCCGGTCAAAATGTTGGGGTTTTGGACAAAATAATTATACATTTGCTGTTTGTGTCTTCCAATAGCGACACAGGACAACTGGCAGCAATCAGCAGCACCACAGAACCCACGCAGCCAGTCCTGGCCTCAATACAGTCATGTATGGGCTTTGTTGAGGTTCTTGTACTAATCAAGAGTTTCAGTTTGTCATGTAACACGCAGAAAACTATGAGGGACGACTGTGAGATCGGGATTGTTTATCCAGAAACCTGAATGAGGCATTTCATTGGCTAAAGCTGTGGAGTAAAGTCCATGTTTAACAGAGGGATTTTGACTGCAATCTGGGAAGCTATTTTCAGTGGAGTTTAAAACCCCGAAGGCTTCCAAGCAAAAGTGGAATTCAACAGTTTGCAGTAAGCAGCTTCAAAAACTTTCAAAGCTCTGCCACAAGACCCCTTGGAGCTCAGTGGGGTAGAAAGAACAGAGGCCGCGTGAGATGGAGACCACGGCGGAGCCCGACTAACCATGACAAGACGGGAACATCAGCCAGGCATGGGATGGGTTGGGGATCTGACATCCAATGCCAGCCTTTGGAATTATAAAAATAAAATGTCTTCATGTGATATGCATTCTGCTTTCCATGAGCCACAAGATATGGAGGAAGAATAAGCGTGACTGACGGCGTCCACTTCTGTCTTGGCTCTTCCTCTAATTCTTTCCGCTGGAGAGAAGCTCGCGGTGAAAACTGAAAAAAAAAATGAAGGATGGAGTCTGTGGCTTGTTGGCATGCCAGTCATTCTTACATCTGCTGTGATTCAGAGAGGACAGTAATGGGATGCCTCTCGCACGCAAATAAATCAACGGAAACAACAGCAATAAGTACACATATAGTCCAAAAGTAACGCAGAATGTTGTGACATCCAACAGGTGTTGTGGAAATACATCCATCAGACACTGATTTTCTGAAATTGGTGACAAAATAAAAAAAAATAAAAATACGCAGTCAGACATTCTTCTTTAAAAAGAAGAATATAAAAAAAAAAAAAAAAAGGTACACAAGGCCAGTGATTCAAAATACGGTACAATGTTGAATGGGTTTGGATAGGAAGTGGGCGTCCTTCTTACGTGCTTTAGTCACCTTGCGTGGCATTTGCTTTCAGGAAATACAGGCATTGTGGGGAAAAAAAGTGACATTCGTCAAAATTAGCATTCATGATCATCCTGAGTTGATGTAGAGAAAATGAGTTTATCAGCGCGGATAGCCGGATGCAGCGGTAGCCGTAGACTGAGAGGCTCTGTTGTGCTCTGCTCTATACGGTACTGTGAGTGTTTGTGAATGTATGACCTGTGTGAGTATGTTTGCGTGTGCACGTGGTCAAACATTCCTGTGGGGCTAAGGGGTTCAGCTGTCGTCAGGACTATTTTCCTGTACGCCGCATGCCAGCGATGGATCAAGGAGGATTACTCCCTGGGTTGGGAAACTTTGGGATTGGATAGATGGTGGAAAAAAAAAGGAAATAAAAGGGGGGGAAAAAAGCACAGCAATACCTTGGCTTATAAAAGGTTTCTTTCAAAAATGGACACCAGGTAGAATATACTGCAGAGAGGAGCTTCGGTTGTCAGCAGACCTTATAGCACCATCTCATTCAACCCTTTCCATGAATTTTACTGTCGCTCCAGGACCTTCTGCACACTTTGCCTTAATCGGGCCCACGACTGCGACCTCATCAGCATGAGCAATGAAGCTGCTCCCCAATTTGTTTTGTAATGGGCATCATCCTTGTCAGGAACCCCGGAAGAAAGAGAACCCCAATTTCTCCGGAAGATCCTAGATTAGAGTGGAAGTTCAATCGAATACGGCCGAATTCAGAGGCAGCAACAAGACAAAGGCTGGCTGAGAGACGGCGACAAAGAGTCAGGGTGTGAAACTGATGGCATGCTGGGCTAATTTGCCTGCGCTCTGGTCCACACAGACAAAATCAATAGGGTAGAGTAAGAAAGTTGGAGGGGTTATTAGGGGATAAAAAAAAAAAAATGTCCCAGTTTCCTGATTTAGGTCAGCAGCAGCTGCGTTCACCCACTAAAGCTGCCTGTAATTAAACAGAACTAGTTAAAAAGTCGACAGGAGCCCTGGACGTGAAGAGGGGAGAGGGAGGAGAGGAGCCGCAGTGATTAATTTCATCTTTGTTTTTCTCCTCCCACAGTTGCGGGTGAACACGGTAATACAAAGTAGGAAGGTAGCCTCATTTGCGTGCCCGTTCAACGTTCAGCGCTCCCTGGGGGAGCAGAAAGTGTAAAGATTCTAATGAGCTACAAAAGAGAATTCCTTAAACACAAAGGGGCCTGATGCAGACACAGCGGGACGGTGCTCTGCCAGCCTCGGCAGCTCGGCTCCGAGAAACTCCACGTGGACCGACGACTGACAGCCCATCAACTGAAATGTTCTCTTTGATTCTTTCTGTGTCAACATCTCCAGCTCGCCCATATCCCGTCTTATTTCCTAATTTCTTTTCGTGATTTGTTCTTTTCTCTTCGCCTGGTACTTGGTAGAACCCAGCGGGCCCTGCTCGGGACAACAGAATGATTTATATAAAGTTTAGAGCATGCACTACATAGCAATCTCACGGATAGATAGTTTCAGCTTTAACTGTAAATTAGCTCACAGTTTGGGGCCATTTATACTATTTATATTTCTCAAAATGTGGCCACTGGTTTCCCTTGGTACCATCTGTTATACCCTATGGACATGACACTAGTGTGTTTTGACACGAGTGGAGGAGGGTAGCTATACATATTTTGACTTTGACTTAAATGTTTCAAATGTTTCTTTACAAAAAGCTAAAAGAGCATATACATGCCTATTTTCTAATATTTGATGTATTTATTGTATTTACTTAGAATATAAGCACATTACATTTAATTCCTATGTAAATCAACCCTTTATCTGCACAAACTCTCTCTTTGTGGCCTAATGTCATACTTTATGCAACAAAAAGACCCTTATGGCTTAAATGTGACTAATGTGTTTTTTTGTACTTCAGACTTATTAACAGACCAAATAAAGCATATTTTACCAGAGTTAGAGCTGATTGAGAAGTGTTTTGTGAAGTATTTTGAGTTGTAATAATGTTAAAGTGACAAAAATAAGTTTTTCTATATTAACATATCAGTATCAATATTATCTAATGGTCTACTCTGAGGAAGCGTTGTAGCTCTAGCGGTCTGCAGCCCCTAATATCAGCAAAAACCTCCCAAAGCGCTTTCCTCTCTTGCAGCAACTGCCAATTGTTTTAAGGTACTATGACACGAAGTCAATAACAATGAAGCTAATTTAAGGAGCTACAGACATCAGAGCTGACTAAGAGACTCAATAAAGCACTGATGAAAGAAAACATGAAAGAGTGACAACGCATGAATAAATCTTGATTTTCATGTTGATAGGGTGACTCTCTAAGCTAAAATATATATAAATGTGCCTTTGTACCATTTTAACTGGTCCTTTTTTGAGATTTCTGTCACTTTTCATATGATGTCACTGCACCAACTCTAACCTTTCAGGACACAAGTCTTCTGACTCAGTGCAGCTAGCTATCTGGATGTTTCTGGATCACGTTTTTCAGGTAACAACAAGCTCAACTGTGATTAGTGTTCAGTCAACACAGCAGGATTTGATAGAGTTCCTAGATGGGACGCTAAAGAGAGATGGATAGCACATCAGCGGTTAACTTCGTGCAGCAGCTTCAAAGCCTCCAAAATCAGTTGACTGCTAGATCACTAGCGTATGACATTGAGACAAAAACATAGAAAGAGTACAGAGATCCCGGTGGACACAGACAGGAACTGTGTTCTGAGAGTCTTCTTTTGAATTGAATTTGCTTTCATGTCTCATTTCACCTCAGTCTGTGTAACCTCAACATGTGGATAATATTAGGCTGTGTGTTTCATCTGATAGTCCTCCAGATGAGCCTTTGGCATTTAGTTAGCATCAGTAACTCTCCATTCTCTCCATTGTATGATATTCATCTTTACTTCTGTCCTTTCCAGGTCTCTCTAGCACCTGTCACGGTCATAATTATAATAGTTTTTTTTTTTTTCAAGAAGTGGAACACCAAAAAACAAAAAAAACTTTAACTTAATGCATATGTAGACTTTTTTTCTTCTTCTTTTTAAGTGTACTACTTGCTGTACACTGTACCATTTAAGTCACTGAAGGTAACTTACACCTGAAGAGCACTCACAAATAGCGCTTACTGAGCACATAGTAGACTCACCCTGCAACAATGCCTCAGTAAAGCTCCAGCGTGACAGGAAATTACAGCACCAGTTACAGTTTGCAAATATAACACCAGTCACTCACGACCACCTACCAGCATCAGTCAGGCTAGTGGTGACAACTCTCAAAAACCACCGGTTGCCACGCAACCAGTAAGACCTTCAGGGACTTTAAAGTTGCGAAACAATGATGCACGACAGCTCATTTTGCTTGTGTATTTTTGCAATCAACACCGTTTACAAGAAGCGGTGCTAATTATAAGAAAAGAGAAACGTGCATCAGCTGAACATTCAACCCCCCCAGACCCTATTTGTGACAGGTTTTTTGTGGCAACTTACAAATGAGGCTTGTATGACGACACCGATGTCGTTTGTAAAAAGTGTTTAAGATTCCAAGATGAGAAAACAAGAGTTTTAACACAACGCATAAGCAACGGAAGCTGTCCTGCTTAACAATATCCGATGGCAGCCTCTCCATCACTTATGTACAGGATTTGTTCAACCCTGATAAAGCTCCACCAATGAACTGCAGTTGAACGGCTTAAATGTACAGATGATTAAGGGTGAGGTGAGAGGTCAGGGAATGGACAGCTCCGTCTACAGCCCAAACAGAGCCATCCACCGCTACCCAGTGTGTATTCCTAAGTGGTGGTGATGGGAAGGTTACTGGTGCATTAGGACAGCCTGTGCAAAGAGGATTATGGCTGCTGTCCAGATGAGGGTCCGGAGGGAGCTTAGGGGTGACGTATCACCACTGATGATGTCTGGAAACATTCCCTTACAAATCAATGGCATGTTTCCTGCTCAATCTCTACCATTACTACCATTACCACGCTAACCTTTGAACTCAATCCAAGCTGGAAAAGATTCAGCTCCAGCATGATGCAAAATGCCAAACCGCTCCACCTGTAGCCAGATCTGAAACTGCAGTTAAAAGGCAAAGCTCTTCCTTTGCTGTTTTCATGAGATCACAGCAGCTTCAGCAGCCATTCTGCAAAACATATCATAGATGTGTGCAGTGACACATGCCCCATTTGTGCATCGGTATTTTTAGCATTCCCCCAGTCATGATGTCAGCACAGCACAGCAGAAGGGCCAAGTTGGTCTGAGCAAAGTGAGAAAAAGACAAGAAGGAAGACAATGCTTTTCTGCTTAAACTCCGGCATCTGCTCAGCTGGCTGAGAGGAATGTGCTTCTCTTCTCACCATTATTTTGGAGGATGATGGATCAACAAATACACTGCGTTTCTCCACTGTATATGCGCAGCAGCAAGCTCTTGAAGTCTTGCATGAACAAAAAAACGAGGATTCATGTTTCACAGACAAAAGACATAATTCACAGATGCCAAAATGTCCTTCAGACAACTCTTTCAAGTTGAACTAATGAAAAACACCAAAGAATCTTTCTTCAAAAAGCTCAAAGTGCTCAAAGACAGGAAGATGATACTGGGCTTTGTGATGACCATCAAGGGCAACATAGGACATCTGTGGCGTCATTAGGCTGTAGATAAATACGCAGGAAGACACATGATCCAAAAAGGGATTTCCACTATTGATCTATTAACAGCATCACCCTGTGGGGAAATAGTTTGTAACCGCCTTTAATGCTATTTTCACTTGGAACATCCTTGGAGTGAAATCGGATAACACCAAAATCCCATAACATTCAACTGACTGCTTTTTTATCTAAGATGAAAATATGTATCAACTTAATACAAAAATTAAAACAAAACGTGATTTGTCTTTTAGAGCTGGACTTAAGAATTTTGGATATCTGGAGGATATTAGTTTTGTAGGAATCTCGCTTTCAATTCTGGTACCCAGATATTTGTTTTTGCATAATGTTTCCAACACGATGAAGACAAAAAGGTATACAATGCTGTGTGGTTTAGTGGGTTTCACTGAGTCACTGGCCTGTAAATAAATAGCCAGAATGGCACATGATCTAAAAAGGGATTTCCACTATTGATGGATTGACAGCTGAGATCACTCTGTTGAGGAACGCTTTCATGCTTGGGGTGACAAAAGACACCACCAAAACCTCAGAGCATTCAGCTGAGGGGAAAAACTATCTGTATCCATCTTAGATGATAAGTAACATTTATTTTACGATTAGTAAATGTGGTGTTTCTTTTAGGGCTGGACCTAAATAGTTCGAATTCGTTCATTAGGCGGACATATGGATTTCAGTTTGGTATCCAGATATTTGCCTCTGCATAGCTTTTGAATGTGTCTATGCAGTGGGAATGTGCTCAACAATACCAGAGAAGTGCTACTAAAATACAGCCCATTTGCCGTTTTACCCGTACCCCCAAGATGCTCTGAATATTCGTTGTAAAGCAGCTCTGGAGCAAATACAGTGGACCGTTTCCTGAAAGGCAATGCAGCTTTGGCATTTTCACGTCAGCAAATGTATGTTTTTATTGAGCACATCTGTCAAAACAAATGACTTGTTAGCAACAATAACCAAGGGCCTCACAAGCAACAAAAAACATCCATTGGGAAGGAAGTTGCTTTAAGATCACAGCGTATGCTCAAAATCCGTACATTTTCGGAATACATAAACAATAACCAGCTGCCAGAGAGGTGTCCATCCTCCATCACCACCCAGTCACAAGGCTCTTACCGAACGAACAAAGGCTTCCCCAGTGGGAGGTTTTCCTTCGCATTTCCCCTCTCTCGCCCATACAAAGGGGATCCATTTCAGCTGCTTTTAGCAGCACCACTTTCCGCTTATAGTTCTTCACACTCCCTCCCCTGAGGGTGCAACTGGTGGTGCGAGGAGATAAAGGCACCAGGTGGATGTTTGGAGAGAAGGTTAGGCTGGCGGCAAACAGAGGCAGTGCAAGACAATCCCACCACGGCTGGGTGTCTTTTTCTGGAGCAAGCTCGTCTGGAGGTAACGAAACTGATATCAGTGCCTGGAGGCAGCCTGATGTCTGATTTAGTGCTGTGAGATGTAAACGCCAGAAACACAAGGACAATCGTAAAACACAACATTTAAAGAGGTTCCGTATGACTTTAGTTGGGATGAAAGAATTTAAAAGCCCTTTCTCTTGTCATCTGAGAACATTAACACTACCAGAGCTTTGAGAAGACTTACTCACTAATCCCTAAGTCAAGCAAAAGGATAAGGACAGAAAGGAAGTAGAAAGACAAAACTGTATAACCTCTTAATTAGCGAGCTTTAAATGCATTTCTTGGCAGATTATTCTACTAAAAAGGGACAGAGCCAGGTTAGTTAACTGCCCCCGTTTTTGGTGTCCATGCCAAGCTGAGTTAATCAGCTACTGGCTCTAGCTTCATATTTAGGATGCAGCCTCCTCATCTGATTCGATGAGACATGAATTAAATGTGTTTTACCTGAAACTATTACTAGTCCTTAATGGATAGAGGGGGTTTGAACTTGAGTATGTCAAAACTATAACATCTCTGCATTTCTGAAATAACCTTTTCCTCCTGATCTGCTGGCCATGTCTATTTAGTTGGCAAAATATACTTTCACATTAAATGGGTCTGGTACCCTTCCAATTCACAGCCCTCTATACAGAACATAAGAAACTGAACCTACTGCAAAAGGTTGACAGCAGGCGTAATGCAATTACTCATAAAGAAGTGTCAAAGAGCCACTCAAAATAACAACTACAACAGTTATTCACCAGTGTTTCTACACCACTGTCTGGTTGTCACCTATACCACACGTTTCATTCCTCTTGCTAGTTGTATGCCTATTCAATAGTAGCCAGGGGTAGTATCTTTTGCGTGCACTGCAGTCAGAAAATGACCCATAGGGCCTCCCCATCCAAGGTAATCAAAGTACCTTTGTGCACAGTTGGTTAGAGTTACAACCAATCAGAGCAACTAACTTGGCTTTGTATTCAGAGCAACGAACACGAATCAACAGGAGAGTTTGTTGTGTAGAAGAGCAAATTAGACTTTTGTCGTAGCCTGTCAGTCAAACAGCAGATACATCTACCTCACAAAGGAATGATATGAGTGCTGTGTTCTGTTCAATTTTCAAAGAAAAAGTCTGACTGTTTAACTGCCAATGCCAAAGCCACTAATCCACGCAGCTGCACCCATCTACATTGTTTACATCCAAAGTCAAATCCAAAGGAATAAGACTAAACCTTTGGATAGAAGAGAAAATGAAGCAGGACGATGGGGGGTGGGGTTACGGTCTGTATTTGTTATAAAAATTCAACCAGATTGCCAAGAAGCATTAGCATGACTAAAATAGATTCAGCATTTGTTTTGGGATATCTGCAGTTGAAGCCTTCTAGAGTAGGTTCAATAGCATGACTGTACCTCTGACTCATTGTTAAAAGGCTGTTGCTTACTGTGTTTCAGAATTCTCCCAGCTCCTCTCGTCAGCACAGCCCAAGGCCACTCAATTTGGCATCACAGTAGCAAATCCTGAATAACTAAATCTTGGGATGTTTTCCCAGGTGGACGTTTCAAAAATAGTATAAGACTTAAGGGGTTTACTGCCAAGAGAAGAACCCCCCCCCACAAAGCCTTCAGTTTTTACAGAAGGAATCCTCTGTGCAACTCCCAAAGAACACAAACAAAACAAATCAACCCTACATTGCTCTGCGATGCCAATCTTTGGTGTCGTTGGAAGAATACTGAAAAGGCCTCATTCAGTCACCGACAGGACGGAGGAAGGAGGAAGGATTGGTTTTCTCCCCTCGGACAAGCAAAACTCCAGATGATCTTGCGGCACAGATGTTTTCATTTTCTTTTAAATTATTATCATTAATTCAGGAAAAACATTCGATCAAAATTCTAATTCTATCTGATTGGTTTGAAAGCTTTCCTCTTATCCGGATAAAGATTCCAAATAGTTGCAGAAAAGGGTTGAGAAGAGGAGATGTAAGAAGTGAACTGGGTCGCAGTTGGAGGTTTACTCTGTCTGATGAATTAAACAGTCTCTCTGAGGCAATAACACTTGACAACAGCCACAGAATTAATTTAGAAATTCATGAGAATCTTTCAGCTGGGGAGAACCAGCCGGTTTTCTGAATAATCGTAATTTGGAGCTCTGTCACTGATATTGGAGAAAATCCCATTTCAGAGTTGTCACCACTTGGTTCTCTCAGGATAAATGAAGAAAAAAAATATCACCAGCAAATTTTCTCTTTGGGGGAAAAAAAAGGGGGTTTCAATCAAGTAAGCAATTGTGAATGTAAAAAAGAAAATGCCCTTTAGAAAGTTAACATGACATTAAACTGGCTTTTCTGTGGGCAGAGAGAGGAAATGAGGGGGGCTGAGCAGTGAAGAGGACAGGCAGCGAGCCAGAATGTCACATGCAGCAGGTTGAAATGCGCGGGAGAGCCAGCCCATCATCTCAACAGCACAGCGAGAGCAGGAAACAGAGCGCTTGCACGCACAAACCTGAAAAGGGGGGACAAAGAGCAAAAGTAGAGGCCTTATATAGACACAGATTCAACCGCAGCAGAGGTTTCTAAACACACAAACATCGAGCAGGTAATAAGACAGCTAACAGCAGCCAAGGTCGGGGAGAAATCAGCCAAGCAGCAGCTGATCCTCCCAGCGTGATCTTTACAGAGACGAGGAGAGTGATGGAGACAGGAAAACAGTTCAATCCCAAAGAGGACAGAGAGGCATCTAAACCGATCAATGTCAAAGCCACAGCTTCCAAATCCGCAATCAATATACAACAACGTACCTGTGCTGTGGATCCACAAGCAACTCAATGTGCCGTAGAGATTTTCTTTCTCAATTCGGACACTGAACGCTGTTTTGATTTAATTAGAAAAGTATAAAGAAAGCAGACAACAAAGTTCACACCTGTGCTTTTTGACAGACAGTCACAATCAGTAGCAGAGCTTAAATGGGAGGGTTGCCATATCATTCCCATGTTATCGGATCAACCGCTCCGTATTCCAGGAAGTAAACAAAGATAGAAGAGGAGCCAAGGACATAAAGAGAACACCAATGATGGGACGAAACCCAGAACATGAATATGCCATCTGTCTACCAGCAAACACACTTTTCAGAAAAAGATAAAGGAGATGATTTCTCAGACTCAGGTTTCTCCTCCCATGTTGCTGTCAAGCTTTCAAATTTTTGCGCCACACAGTTTATAATGAGGAAACAGAGACTTACCCAGTACCATGTACTCATTTATACATGTAAACACAAGTCTCCTGTGCCCACTAAATTTTCTTGGCCACTGACATAGCATTTAAATCTGTTTGTGACAGGCTGATGCCCCCCCTAAACAAACACACAAACTGTCCCTACACTCCCTGGCCTTGGTATGCTTGCATTATAAAAGGACTTTATCCATTCATCCTTCTTTTTCTTTATTTTGGAAAGATGAATTAACAAAGCCACTTATCAGATTCCTCAGATAATTTAAGAAATCCCAAGTATGACAAACAGACCATGCCTAATTACTGTTGCTAAGCTATGACTGTTCGGATGGCAGAGTAAATAAACAGTTTATTGATATTTCTGGCTGCTGATTTGCTTGTTCCCCAGTAGTGTCATTTTAACTCAAATCAGTTTGGATTAAGTAGAGTCAAACTCCTTTCATTTAAGGGAGTATATTAGCATTGTTAATCAAGACTGTATTGCTTTGGGGTTTCTTTGCCACAGCAGGCTTCAGCTTTATTTTTTTCCTCCTTTGAACATCATGCTACTATGCTATCTTCAAACCTTCTGCAATCAGATTAATTGATTCTGGTACAATCTGGTACTACTTATCAATTTGGTACAATCCTGCTTTGTAGTACCAAGTAGGGGTGGGCAAAAATATCGATATGGCAATATATCGCGATACTTTTCCAGCCGATTCAATATCAATATTCAAAATTTGAATATCGATTTTTTTTTTTTTTTTTTTTTAAATCCCCGATTTTTTTCCCATTATATCACCCAGTGCTCCTACCTAAGTGACAGTCCTGGGCATTGCCACTCTCTACCAACCCTGGGAGGGCCCTGCACTGAGCTCAGGTTTTATTTCATTTTATTATCATTTGCCACATAATTAAAGCAACCTCATACTAAATGTAATGTTAATTGCATATGATGTAAATAATATGAAAAACATATACAAATGTGTTGTAACTTTAGCTTGTATAGTTATAATAAAACATTGTTTTGACTCAGTTTGTCCCATGAATTGTCACTATAATCTGATGAACGTGCAACTCGGATTTTAAGATCCATCACTATCATCTGATGTACATATAACTTGGATTTTAAGATGTGTAATGCATTTTTTAATTTTTCTGTGAACTATGTAGAATATAATAATCGGGATATCACATAATCGGGATATCGCAATGTGTATCGTATCGTGGCTCAAGTATCGTGATGCGTATCGTATCGTGAGGTCCTTCCCAATACCCACCCCTAGTACCAAGGGCCCCTTCTTTCACTTAGGTTTTGTCTGTGGCCTGTCAAAAATCCCAGCCAATAGGACACCAGATAAGACATTGAAATCACCAGCTTTCTGTGGATATCATCAAGTCAAAATCTTAAACTCGCAGTTTAAGAGATCTACATTTTCCAAACTGGAGCAGTTCACAGCCAAGTGTGAAGAAGTCTGAGACCATGGTTGTCACTCGGAAAAAAGTGGAATGCCCTTTCTGGGTCTGGAATAAGGTGTTGATTCAGGTGGAGAAGCTTTAGTATCTCAGGGTCTTGTTCCTGAGTGAGGGAATAATGAACCGGAAGGTTGACAGGCATTGGTGTGTTATCTGCAGTAACGCAGTCCCTGTACTCTTTTGTATGAAGAGAGGTGGGCTGTTGCTAAGGTAAGACTTCCCTGTAGATCTACATTCCAACCCTTGTCAATGGACATGAACTGTTGTTATAAATATCAGATAGCAGCTATAAGTGGCTGAAATGAGCTTCCTCTGCAGGTTGGCTAGACTCTTCTTTACAGATAGGGTGAGACATTGAGCCATTGAGGATGGACTCATCAGGACTGCGACTCCTCCACATGGAGACGAGCCAGTTGAGGTAGTCCAGGCATCTGGTTAGGATGCCTCCTGGCCACCTCCCAAGGAAAGCATTTCAGGCATGTCTAACTGAGAAGAGGCCCCAGGGCAGACCCAGGACATGATGGACAGATTGCATCTTTTGGATGGCTGGGGTATGCCTTTATATTCCCCTGAAATAGCTAGAAGAGGTGGTCTGGGAGACGGAAGTCTGGGCTTCTGTTAAGGCTGCTATCCCTGCAACCAGAACTCAGATAAATGGAGGTTAAAGGATGGATGGGTCAATTTACCAGTATTGGATACAATTTGAAACCTTAATGCCAGTTACTATTATGCATGCTGTAACACAACAAGATTCTTCAAACTGCATGATAGCACATGCTTTTGACCTCACCAGCTAGGTCTTCATTGTATTAGTATTTCACTTTTGTTGTCAGTATTTGTTCACTTCCTAAACAGACACACTGACAATAGGAGCAGTGGCATAAGTGGACTGAAATTAATTGAAGTGCATTGAACTAGATTGCAAATGATTGGGCTTGGACTGAACTTTCTCTGTCAAGAGTCCTGAGAAGGTAGTTTTATGGCTTGGCACTACACATCCATTAAATCAAAGTGAACTGAAATGAACTAAAATTAAATTATGTGTAGTCTTCTGAACTCTGTCATCCATTAATCATCTGCTGAAGACACTAAAATAAAAGACGCAACCCCTCCAGAGAATAATAACATCCCTGTCATATCTGGCACTCTGTTGGCTGGTATTTCTATTTCACAGCAATCCAGGAGCAAAAGAAAAAGTACATTTTGTGGGGAAAAGCATCACACTATTACAATAAAAAGGAAAATAATACACTCTTCGTAAAAGACAGCGATCCACCCATTTACTCCTATCTTGAAGAGTCGAAGCTTTAAGGGGTCTTGAGGGCAGAAACACTCATTTCACGCTATGCACTGAACCTTAATACAATCATTTTGCAGGTTTTTAGGTCTCACTTTAAGATGCTAAGTTTCTATAAACAGGAAACATGTTTCATCCACTAATAAGGGGAGACTGTAGCACAACAAATTTATGAATGACATTGACTGTGCTGTTCCAAAGCCAGAAGGTTGTCTGCAGCAGTCTATTATCTTCAGACTCCCAGTCCACTGAGGCTGCTGTGAGCACACACTCAGAAAACACAAGACACACTAGCGCCATAAATTCACACGTGAACCATGAGATGCATGGATGCAGGCCATATCTGGGGATATCTAGGACAGGTAAGTATGGATTTGAGAGCTGGGGAGGGGAGTGGAGGGTGCATGTGGAAATGAGATAAAGGTGAAACAGACTGCAGCCAGACAGCAGAAAGTGGGCTACTGAAAGAAAAATGGAAAGAAAAAAACCCAGACAGAAAAGGAAAGAGTGAGCCATAGCTGTTGGAAAGAAAATAAGATAAGAGCCATCAAAGTGTGACCTGCTGTCTATGGAAATAGCTCAGTCTGCAGGAATGAGCTGAAGATTAAAGGTGGGGAGAGAAAGAAACAAAAAAATGGGAAAAAAACAGGGAGCAAAAGGAAACCAATGACCAACAGAAAAATAACACCTAACAGTGCCACAAGACAAACATTAAAGGGGACATATTATGGCATTTAATGTATATTTTAAACAGGCCTTGAATGTCTTAAAAACAATCTAAAGCTTGTTTTTTCTACATGAATCATAAATCCAGCCTGTGGGCCCTGTCACTAGTTTTACCGCTTCTAACCCCTTTTTCTGTGCCTCATTTTTAGGGAAGGGGGGGGGTATGATAATGAGGCTCTGTGCTGATTGGCTCCCTGAATGATGTGTAGCAGGGGAGGAGCATAAACCTGCTCCGCCAGAGCAGCCCGAGCCTGTAAATTATCACAACACTGAATTTTCACAAATGGCAACTTTATTGTTAAAAAAATAAAATATGAGTTGTATATAAATAACATGTATGCACTATTTCAGCCGGATCTGCCCGGCGGATGCTGAACGCTGGCCCCGGAGCCACGCCGGGCGCTCGGCGTGGCTCCGGGGCGCATCGCCCGTTACGCTGGATCACCGCGGCTTTAACCGGGCAATCTGACCGGTTCTGACCGGCCGGGACCGCAGAAACCCGCCTGGACTGGTAGCAGGGACTCCCGGGGACCGACCAGCGGAATTTCAGCCGGATCTACCCGGCGGATGCTGCGCGACGGGCGCCGCAACCCCACGGCCGGCGCACAGATCGGCTCCGGAGCGCATCCTGTGCGCATCGCCCGTTACTGGGGATCAAACCGACAGATTTCGCTGAAAATCTCGGAGGGTGAAGCTGGTCCGACCTGGGACAGACCCCCAAGGACCCAGCCCCCAAACCACCCGGGAACCTGGATGATTTAACCCGGATCCGCTCCGCCGCGGCGCCGCGTCCGACTGGCTGAAGGATGGACCGCTCCAGCAGCGGAGAGAGCTGGTTGTGGGCGTGGTTTCAGCAGCGGAGGCTGAACCTATGGAAATGAGCGCCTATGGTGACGTCACCATAGGCGCAGATTCAGAATGGCTCAAAAAAAGGTCACGTGACACTGGAAGACTCAGTCAGGGGGGGGAGCAGACCCTGCAGAATTCCATGGTATTTTGTCTCCCCTGTGCTGGCAGGGTGAGGGGAGACCACTTTATACATGTTAAAACAAGAAAAAACGTGTTTTTCATAATAGGTCCCCTTTAAGACTGGCATGTCTGGGCGTTACTGTGGCCAGCAATGGTGTCACCAGCTTTCAGTCTGAACACCTTTCACCTCCCTTCCTCTGTCTCGGTCTCTAGCCGACACTAATCCCAGCGTTTGTTCTGTTGATGACTCATGCTATAAGTGACCTGCGCTGGACAGCGATGTTTTTAAGATCAACCGAGCAGAGCTTAGCTGCACTTTCAGGCACAATCTTTTTCAGTGTGCTTTAGCTCTTCTAATATGCATGAAATGCACAAATTTAGGCCATGCTCACAAATGCATCACTGTCTAGATTATGATGCACAGAATATCTGCACAACTAGAAGGCAAGGCAAAGTGGATATATAGGTTTGAAAATGTGTTGTGTGAATGTAGACCTTAACAAATAAAGGATGCACATGTTGCGTTTGTCTTAGTCATAGTAGCAGTACGGTTCTGTAGTTGGAAATAATGGTCTGCCATATAGATTAGTCAAGTACTTTGGTCTGTACATGCATTTTTAAGTGTTTTCAGCGAAAGCTTGGTTTCTTCCTTGATACAAGTCTTCCAAACATCATATGAAAGGTCACGAATCTTCAAAATTGTGAGAAAAAAAACATTGTTTCCACTCTGGAAAAGAAAACAAACTATAATTCAGTTTGACCACCTCATCTTATCAGACCAAGTCCTGTCTATTGATTCGAACTACAAAAAGTCCAGACCAAACAATGAGGGTGTGAAAGGGCACGTCATATCTCCAACACTTTAGCCTCAAAACAACATACTGTAGGCTACAATGCAATGCTTAAGATTTCCCCCATCAGGATTAGAGGCTCTCTCAGTGCAAACACCTGCAAGAACTGCCAAAACTGACCCAGTCCTATCATGTATTTTTAGCATAAAACTGTGCTATTTTAAGAATAAAAAGCATTTGAATAGCAATTACTGAATGTTTTGGCTGCCATGAAGCAGATTTACATCTACCTTTCATTAAAAGATGATTGGGACAGACTCCAGCAGACTCCAGTGACCCCAAATAGGATTAAGAAGATAAACAAAATGTATGTAAAAATGAAGCAGACTGATGTTTGTTAATAACCCTGAAAGTTAATGTCCATTTGGTCCAGACTAAAGAGGAAAATGATACATTTAGTGCAGTTCTCTAGCAGAAAGTCCTGGTCCATTTAGGGCTCATGGTGACCTTTCAACATTGGACGGACCAGCAGACACAACAGAACAAATGGAGAAAAGGTCACATGATTGGACAGGTTCATTCTTCAGTCCCCTTTTTTTGTGGCTTGGTGTATTTGAATGTAGACCGAGATCTACTTTTCCAAAGAGTCTCAGCCTTTTTGAATAGTGCGCGCCAAAGTTTGTGAGTCCTCGAGTGCGATGCAATATTAGGAAAATATGCAAAATGCATCATAGTCAAACATGACACCAATGAAAATCGTGATACGTGGTACAAGTCAATACTTCAGTGTTTGATTGTCTTTGTGCATGGCAGCTAATATTAGCCTTAGCACTATGGCTATATCCCTTTGCTCACTGAATTGACTTCAACAGATCAAATAAGCAAAGAAATAGCCATATACTCACAATCAAAACCAAGAAACTGGACCAAAGTATTCTGGAGGCATCTCTGTTACAACCCCCTGTGAGAACGAGGCTGTTCGAAGTCAGTTCTATTTTAAAAAATTAAAAGGGCAATAGAAGACAAGGACAACTCAACCACTAGCTCTTTACATTATTAAATTATGCATATGCTCTTTAAGCAAGCCATGGCGCTTTATTATCCATCAATAATACATTAATGAATTAAGATTTAACCTTAACAGACTGTTATTACTCCTTTTAATGACATGTTAATAATGAAGTGAGCACAGTGGTTTTAGTAACTATAGGGTGAATAAAAGTATGGTTAAAGTGAGGCGTATGGGAAAATGGAAGCTTTGAGGTCATTTTGATGCTCTGGGTCATGCAAATCAATGACTACTTCCTTTGTGGTCAATACATGTAAGCCTGTATCACAGCCACAGGCGTGTGATAAATGATTCCAGTCCAGCGTAGGCAATCAGATTGAAAAGAAAGCAAATGTCTCTTGATGCATAAATAGCTCTTCTCATCTGCCAATCACCGCGATTGTCAGCGACAGACAGCCGTCACTTTTAAAAATGGCACGTCAGTCATTTTTTCCCTCGGCCCACACAGACGACATGAAAAAAAAAAAAAAAAAAAAAAAAAGACAACACACACAGATATGCGGCCCACTGTTCTGGTGCCTCCACTGCAGGGGCGCTACTTATCTGTTAAGCTGTTGAATTCTTAATAGGACATATCCCATTAACCTCACGCACGCAGGGATCGAGAACTGATATTGAGGAAGCGGAACTGCAGTTGTGCTCCACACCAGACCTCCTACAAAAGTTTCATAACAGTGATGCCAAAGTGGAGATATTTGTAAAATTCAAAAAGCTACCTTTATGGCCTTTGAATTTTACAAAATCCTTTTTTTTGGTTAAAAAAAAAAACAGAGAAAATGTCACAACTTGGTCATTTTACAACAGTCATTTTACTATCCTGCTGCTTGATTCATTTTGCAAGCGTTTCCTTTGAATTATCTTAAATATGACTGCAATTAGAGCCAGTATTTTATTCCGAATTGTATAATCTATCTAAGGTCATAAACAAGGCTATACCTGAGCTACAAAGTTTCAGAGCCAGCAATGAAGTGATCAATAGAGAAGTTATTCCACGGGCTAATCTCCACTGAAAATAAATGTTAGTTAGAGCTCAATGCGCCCGTGAGAAGGATATTAGCAGTTATCAGACAGACAAGCAAATGAGAGCAATAATTCATGTCAAGCCAAATTGAAATAATGGCCATTAAAATTACCATATGCATTCTGCTTAACTGGTAATCATTCAGCCATCCATTTCTGAGCACCATCACCCCTCAGCGAGCATGCAAGACTGCCACTGCAGAGGAAATGCAGCTTCCTCTCACCACCCCCCATGAAGCAACCCATCTCAACAATACACAAGGATGCTGACGTGCAATTACAGCATTTTGGTTTCTAATGTGTCACCCGAGCCAATGAGATCCACAGGAGGTGAAAGGAGGTAAAATATTTTCATTATCACCAGACATAACCGAGATCACACGACCATCTCCATGTTTTTGTTCAGTGGCGCTGAATAGAAACAAGCAGACACTCATTTTGCATCTCTTTCTATTCATTTCATATATGAAGGCACTGCAATAAATGGATATTGCTCAGCCCTTGTTTGTGTTACAAAGGATATTGTTGTCATGGTGAATCAGTACTCAATAAACGCACACTGATCCCATATGTCACATGGGCAAGTAGACTTATTTAACCCTCAAGTGGCACGAACACCATTACACAGCATGTACATCGTGGAGGGTTGCATGGTTAAGTCTTTGTTTTATCCACCAGGGACCCTCCTACTGTCTTCTTCCTAGTCCTTGTTTAAATCTGTGTGCACACAGAGGAGAAGGGGCTCTATCTCTGCAGATGGAGACGAAGCAATTACAAGCTGGTAGGTTTCACCTCGCCACGCCCCCTCCCCCCACCATCTCCCATACATCACCCTGGGGCTTGCTGCATTAAGAAATCATGGGTATAATGGTGGAATGGGCCGCGGGGCCCCCCACCAAAACAACCTGCTAATCCCCCACGGAGGGGAACGGGGGGGGCGGGGGAGGTGAATTTGAGGGTAACAGGCCAAGACGGCCTCCCCGACAATAAGTCCACCTCTGACACGCGCCAGCACCCTTTTCCATCCATTACCTCATCGCCCCCCCCTCCTTGTCATCCATGGGAGGGCACAGAGACCCAGGGGGTCGATGTTGGCCCTCGGTCTCAGCAAGGCCTCGAACAAGAGTGCCCGGCAAGAGTGACCGCGGATCCACTCTGCCTTTATCCGGAGCTTCTTCATCCCCACAGTGTACAAGGACAAGAACATCGACGAATACCGTAGCAAGATTTTCCCAACCAACCACTGGCAGAGAATCCAACTTGCACGCAAACGGAGCTGAAGCAGCTCGTTAAAATGGTTTAATTACTTGTCTAGATTATGATGAGCAATGACACGCTTGACTCGTTGCATCAAAGAGGCGTAATGAGGAAAAGGGCCTTCCCGTGTCTCATGTCTACTCCTTCTAAACATGACACAATTCAGCCTCAAGTGTTTTCTGTAACTAGTGGCTGAGTCAAGGCACGTTTGTCTTCTGACATTTGTGACTGACTACTCTTCATGTCATTATAAAGTATTGAACAGACATCTTTGGTATGACTTCATGACAAAGTCGGCTATTTCCAATCAGTATCATGACCTCAAGACTGTTCTTATCTCTTTCAATTAAAGTAACATCTAGTTGATGAGCAGCTTAAACCCTTTCCCACCTCTGTATCCTAAGATCATGATGTCTTTTTATAAGTCAGATGTTAAAAAAAAAATATTTTAGAAATCTTTCAGCCTACTTGTTTCAGCTTTAAAATCAGTAAATCAGTCCACTGGTGAGATAATGGGCGCTGTAATAGGAACTCGCCGAGAGCCCATCCATGTTTCATGAAAACCAGTGCCTCCCATCGTCCCTGGGCCCCGTACCGCTCATAAGGCAAAAATCGACATCAAACGCTGCAACCTTCCAATTAGACAGAAAGACATTCTGATCTCGTCTCACTTTGGCCCCAGATCAGATATTATTGCAGGGATCCAAGAAATTCAAAGCTCTGATAGTCAGCCGGCCCTTGGCGGAAAGCACCTACAGGAGATTTTTCATTTAACTCGGCGATACTTACTTGTACCAATATTTAGATACTGTAGCAACTCCCAGCCAAGGATTATCATAAAAGACCCAATAGGACTTGGGTGAAAAGTGAAACAGATGTTAACTCAACTGTGGTGCGAATTTAGAGCAATGTTATTTCAGGAACTGAGATCAGGAGAAGAAACCAAGGTAATCTCTCTGGCATGACGAGTATCCAGGTGGGGATCAATTATGACTTGACTGGAATTTCGTCGCAAGGATATTTTCGCATGACAAAAATAATGAACCAATTTGGAGACCAGCTAATTTGTTTGTTTTTTTGCTTAGTCGTGCAGCACATGTACCTGAACTGTATGTTCAAGTCTTTTAAAGCATTTGTGCAAAGATTTAAGGTGCCAGTTTACATAATCAGATCACTCACTTCATAGACAAAGACTTTCCATTGGCTTTCCAATGTCCGGATTTTTTACACCCAACAATTCCTGCAGCTTTCCAAAGCTAACATTCCTATATTCTTCTAACGTCTAACTTTTCATTTCTTTTGTCTTAGTTGTTCATTTTTTATGTTAGAAAACACCATTATCCCCACCTGCTTTCGCCCTCTGATGTGGTTAGGCACATCATACAAATTTCTTCCCATGTATCAAAGCCCTGACACTTATGATATTCCTTAAAGCACAGAACAGCTTCTCTTAAGTCTGTATTGATTCACTTGATCCAAGAGAATAAATAAAATCCTCCCCGGCCCTGACAGAGGCTAAAAGCACATCATCCTGGCTGACCCGCAGACTGCAACTACTTAACCCGTCGACGCTGACGTCTTAAAGTTATTAATGAAACTAAAACTAGCCCCTTCCACCAAAGAACCTAGCGTCAAATCGTTACGTACGTACATGCTCTTTGTGCAACCAGGATTTCACAACAGGAAAACAGCCATGTTCCTTCCTCAAAAAGAAACAGACCACAAAGACATGTACTGCAGCCAACATGTCTCAAGAAATAAATCACAGCCAATTAAAACAGTCTTATTGCTGTCATTGTTGGGGAAAAAAAAAAAAAAAAGCGGATAAAAGACCTTAATCCAATTAACTGGGCGACCTCTAGCAGTTTAGGGACAATGGTGAGTATTTAGCTTTCAAAATAAATGTCTTCCTTTTGTCCAGCCAAGTGAACTTTGACAGCGGGGTATGGATTTAAGTAGCTAAAAGAAGTAAATCTATTTGGCCCTATTAAAACATGGAGGCCCTTGAGGACTGTATCCAGCACAGCATTAAATACAGTCTAACTGCGAAGTGACTAAGGTCAGATGTTTAGGTTTTACATAGACGAGGAAGGGAAACAACTCTGCATCAGGGGAAAATTTTGCAAAGCCATCAAGAGATTGGACGAGGGTAACAGAGAGCAGTCTAAGGCTTCTGTCTGGGCCACTGTGCTCCACTGCTTTCAGGTCAGTATGGCATGGATGATAATAGTAGAACAGCAGTACAACAGCTGACCGTTTTAACCCGTCTTTTACAGTTCTCTTCCACGCAGGGCATAAAGAAAACAGGACTGTGATGTCACCCATACGCCGGTTAATGGCCCCCTCTCTGAGGCTGAGTAGCTTGCAGATCCCTTCGTCTCCCCAGTTACTCATCTTGTAAATATATACCCTACCTCTAATGTCCTGCTGCTGTTTCACTCTCATCAGCTGTTTCCTTATGTTATTAAATAATAATAAATAAATAAATACGTTCCTGGTGGGCTGTACTGGTTACGTGATCAACAAACCCCTCCCACGAGCCGACACCCCGCGTTAGTTGGGTTTACATTAGACCTGACCCGCGGTTAAGACTACCCTCGGAGACGTTAAACGCGGGGTATTCACCAATGTAAAAGGGGCTTATGACGCTAACCAGCGTTACCTTACATTAGCTCTGATCAAATCCACCCATCCATTCTCAATTCAGTTGCAAATACTGATATGACGTGTGCCACGAATTGAAACGAAGACCCCCTGCTACGGCTAAGCCATCTCCACCCGCAGACCCTCAAAGACCAACCCAGAGCCAGTCACAGCAGCATGTTAATGTAATTACCAGCACAACATGCCATGTCACCTTCAAAATAAGAAAGGTCACGCTCTCATCGCTCTTAATTCATAATTCAGAGATTCACCAAAAGCGTTAAGCTTTAGTGATGTGGTGACACCTAGCCGCTGGACACCATAGACTAAAACGCAGTTCTCAAAAAACATTATTTTTTCTAATAGGATATAGACATCCATCCATCCATCCATCCATTATCTATTGCAGCTTTTTCCTTTGCAGGGTCACGGGGGTCTACTGGAGCCTATCCCAGCTAGAGATGGGCGGTATGGACTAAAAAATGTATCACGATAATTTCTGGCATTTATCGCGATAACGATAAAAATGATGAAAAAAAAAATACCAAATCTATCTCGCTCTCAGATCCGCCATGTTTGTTACACAAAAACGCCATCAATGGGAATTTATCCTTCTTTCTTTCTTTCTTTCTTTCTTTTCTTTCTTTCTTTCTGGCTCATTTCTTTCTTTCTTTCTTTCTTTCTGGCTCATTTCTTTCTTTCTTTCTTTCTTTCTTTCTTTCTTTCTTTTCTTTCTTTCTTTCTTTCTTTCTTTCTTTCTTTCTTTCTTTCTTTCTTTCTTTCTTTCTTTCTTTCTTTCTTTCTTTCTTTCTTTCTTTCTTTCTTTCTTTCTTTCTTTCTTTCTGGCTCATTTCTTTCTTTCTTTCTTTCTTTCTTTCTTTCTTTCTTTCTTTCTTTCTTTCAGGCTCATTTCTTTCTTTCTTTCAGGCTCATTTCTTTCTTTCTTTCTTTCAGGCTCATTTCTTTCTTTCTTTCTTTCTTTCAGGCTCATTTCTTTCTTCTTTCTTTCTTTCAGGCTCATTTCTTTCTTTCTTTCTTTCTTTCTTTCAGGCTCATTTCTTTCTTTCTTTCTTTCAGGCTCATTTCTTTCTTTCTTTCTTTCTTTCTTTCTTTCTTTCAGGCTCATTTCTTTCTTTCAGGCTCGTTTCTTTCTTTCTTTCTTTCTTTCTTTCAGGCTCATTTCTTTCTTTCTTTCTTTCTTTCAGGCTCATTTCTTTCTTCTTTCTTTCTTTTCTTTCAGGCTCATTTCTTTCTTTCTTTCTTTCAGGCTCATTTCTTTCTTTCTTTCTTTCAGGCTCATTTCTTTCTATCTTTTTTCCTTTCTTTCTTTCTTTCGCTTTACACAAAAACGTCATCAACGGGAATTTATCGTTTTTACCGCGAGATGACAAATTCTTACCGTGGGGAATTTTTTTGACGGTTTATCGTGAACTGTAAAATATCGCCCATTCCTAAACCCAGCTAATTTTCAGGCAAAAGGCAGGGGTTCACCCTGGACAGGTTGCCAGTCTATCGCAGGGCCGGATATAGACATGTTTACTAAAAAAGTCAGAGATTGTAAGATGGGAATGGACTCGCTTTGGGAACCAGCCTCAGAAAATCTGAGGTGGCCCACTGCTCCTCAAAGCAAGGGGTTTAAGGATGTCAGCCTCTACATTTACCTCCATCCACCAACTCCACCTGTGCCCATTTTGAAATCAGCACTACAGCTTTAAGAAGGTACATGCTGAGGCATGAAGGGACCACAGCATCACACATTGGAGCAGACCCACATCTCCGGGGAAATGATATTATGACACATTTAAGCCGCCTCTCATGAGTGGCCTGTATCTCAGCGAGCTCCTTTTTTAAACTGCCACAGATGGCCAAAGAGGAAATTCCTTGCCGCACCAACATGGCAAAGTCTGTGTGGGGTTTCTGGTAACATTTGGCAAGGACTGTGTTGTTGTGGCTTGTTTATCTCACTTGAGTGTGTTATCCTCCCCTCCCCTGCTCTGATCCTGAGACTGTCTGGAACAATGCACAGAGAGGAGAGCACACATCTCCAGGACCTCTGCAGGTCCAGAGGAACCCCTAGTCTTGGATGCAGATGCATCAATGATCGCTCTTGATTACATTTTTTTTTTCCCTTTGATGTGCGTCTCTTTCGAGGGAATTGGCAGCTGTTTTGTAAATGACTCTGAGATCCAGTGACTGCTTGTGTCCTCCTCATTCAAACAGAGCCGCAACAAGAGAGGAAGCACAGCAGTAGTGATCCAAAACACCCCCACACTTCCAACCGTGACATTTCACAAGAATAAAAAAGAGCAAAGCACATGTAAAGTCGTTTCTTTTTTCTTTTTTTTTTTTTCTTTAAATGCGTCTGTGACAGCTAGGAAACCAGAGCAGGTCAAGGCTCATTTATGGTTCAACGCAGAGCCTACGGCGTAGGGTACGCGGCGACGCACACCGTACGGTGCGCGTTGCCGCGTATCTACGCCGTAGGCACTGCGTCGATTTAACGCGGAACCATAAATCAGGCTTCAGAGCTGCGGTCCTGCGCGCTGCAATGTGGCACTCAATTGAAATCTCATCGGGGGTCGTTTGAAAGAGCGCCGATGCTGCCTGGTATAAAAACACACAGTGCAAACACTTCAAAACCGTCAACAACGGAGCCAGTTCATCCCTGCAAAGCAACGATCCACTCGCAGAGACGCGTTTCCCCTCAGCTGAATGCGAGTGGAGGCAGAGAAGACAGGAGATTTACAAACGTGAAATTAGGTAATAAACTTACCGACGCCGTATTTCTCATGTTCTGTAGGTATCCACATGTTTACGGTCGGAACATTTAAGTGAGAGGTCTGAACAGCAGCGAAAAGAAGGATTTGGAGGCTGTGTAACGCATTCTATTGGTGCGCTTTGCTCCGGTCTGTAGTAGGACTCATTGTTTAGTAACAGGAGGAGAAAGCGGCTCCGCTGCTGCTGCTGTTGTGGTGCGGAGTGTGCTGCCTTCACGGGCGGTGGGAAACATCACCGCTCACAGCTCACCGCACTGAGAAGGGCGAACTAGGAAAGAAAGAAAGAAAGAAAGAAAGAAGAGAACAAAAATCTCAATGCATATATATATATATATATATATATATATATATATATATATATATATATATATATATATATATATATATATATATATATATATATATATATATATATTAGCGTTTATTCTCATACAGTAGTTACAGTAATTGTACAATATGGAAATAAAATGATTGAAAACTATAAAAAAAATATATAAATATAATATATATATAATATATATATATATATATATATATATATATATATATATATATATATATAGTATATATATATATATATATATATATTGTTTTTAATAAAAAAAAAATATATATATATATATATATATATATATATATATATATATATATATATATATATATATATATATATATATATTTATATATATATATATATATAGTTTTCAATCATTTTATGTCCATATTGTACAATTACTGTCCATCCTATCTGAAGAGCATTTTTTTAAACCTTTTTCCTTATTGTTTACCAGCCCATGAGAAAACAAGCTCAGAAAGCTGTCTGGAACACGCCTACCTTATGTGAATCAAAGTTAGCCATGATTACTGGCTCCTTCACCCAGTCAACGCCAAGAAACTGCAGAGTGTTTGTAGAGGAATATTTCACTTCAGATGTCATTTTTCCCAAAGCTTCATGGTGTGACTGGCAAGGCCAATATAATCAAAACTTTACTTCTACACCCAATACTGAATAAATGTATTGCTTTATATAAATTCACCAGACTGCTAGAAAAAAAATACTTATTGCTTATCGTGATCTAGATCTACCATATCATAATTATGACTTTGTCTCATAGTTAGGGCATATGCAAATAATTGCCAACACTGTATTTGAAATAGCTAAAATGGGCTTCCATTTATATATTTTGGGGGTTGTATATGATCATTATTGTCTACATTTTTTTTGTTAACATTTATAATTCTTTTCCCAGTCACACAAATATGTGATGATACTATTTGCTGACAGCACGTTTTTCTTCACAATAACTAAAGAGTGGAAATGAGACATCTTTTTCTGTTTCCCTTCTTTAGGGGTCTTCATAGTGGATCGTGATCTGGAAACTGATATAGATTTTAAGGTGGATGCCCTTCCCTGACACAACCCTCTCCATTCACCCAGGCTTGGGATCAGCACTATGACAACACTGGCCTATGACCTATCACTAGCAAAAAACTGAGTACAAAAAGATTAACTACTAATCCTCCAAATATCACGTTTTAAAATAATTATCTTCTAAGTTCAAACTCATCATTTAGAAATATACATGTATTATTTTATCGTTGTATACACTACACGACCAACAGAGCATGTAAACAGCAGCTGTGATTTCAATTAAGGAATTCCCGACAAGTACTTAAACGCAGCTTTATCGCCAGCACAACGATATGCTGCAGCAGTGCATTCTGGGACTTGTAGTAGAGCACAATGACATCGTTGAAGGTCTCAATAGTATCACAAAACATTTGGTCACTGTTCGGTTTATGCTTTTTCTGGTAAACATCAGGTTAAAATATTTTGTTTTTATTGTGTTTTCATTAAATGCTGTTGATTTTCAGACCTGGGAAACAAAGCATACGAGAAAGACACTAAAAATGATTTACAGTTGGCTGTGGAGATTGAAATTACAGGCCCGTAGTATATCAAGGTTCTGCTGGAAAACACAGCCTGGTAACAGTGGGCAGCCCTTTTGGACAGAAGCTCTCTTCCGGGTCAGTTAGTTCATGAAAAATACATGACTCTTGGAAGAAGAAGTGGAAAACCGGAGAGAGCCTCAGAGCCAAAATTTAAGACCTCCACATGCAGGAGGAGAGAGTGGCTTTTTGCATGCCAGAGTCTGTATTTGGGTGACTTCACATGCACCAAATATCACGCATTTTTTATGAGCCAGCACATCATCTCAACCATCCATTCAGCTCTTTTTTATTTATTTATTTTTTTTTTTACTTGAATTTCGATACTTATTCTCATCATCACATGCCTGGCTGAGTGCAGTTGGTGTTGTGTTTGAGTACAAAAGATTTTTTTCGTGGTTCTCATTTCTCATGCAGCAAATGGTGCATTAAAATGCTTGAAGAGTCAAAAGTGCCGCCCCCCCTCTGTCTCATCACCAGTTCATATATCCACTTACCCATCCACCTTTGTAGTTATATGGTGAATTATGAATGGATGTGCCATGAAAAGCAAGCAACCCGAGGCGTATCCTGCTGGCTCTGCAGGTTAAAGAACATATCACATGCTCCGGGTATCACAGGCTGCATGTCATCATCGCATTTCTTTATTTAGTTGTTTTTTTTGTTTGTGTGTTGTTGTTTTTTGCTCTGTGGACATTCATGAAGAATGTAACAGAATAGCCAACAGAACCAGTTTAATTTTACAGTGAGCATCCATGTTGCACTGCTTCATCTCCATTCTTCAATATGGGGGTTGTGGCGGTACGGTGGCGAGGGGGGGGGGCTTGAAATGCTCTGCTCCACATGTCAATAAATCATGAATCGTAGAGAGAAAAATAAGACAGAAACTCCATGGATTCACCTCTGAAGGACAGCAGGTTGGAGCCAGTGGAAACTATAGTTACTACTCGAACTTTCAGATCTTTGCTCAAAATACTTTTACGAAACTCTGTGATGGACTGGCGACCTGTCCAGGTGTAACGTGGAGCTGTTCTCCAACAGAACCCTGTAACCCTAAATATGAATAAGTGGGTACAAATTATGAATAAATGAATGAATGAATGAATGAATGAATGAATAAATGAATGGATTTGTGGATATTTTTAATTTGCGTATGTCTTGCATATGTATGTCTTGCGTATGTATTACGGATTTGACTGAATTCTTAGATAGCCACCAAATGTTTTACAGAAACAAACTATTTGCAGTGAAGAATTTTGATCTTAAATGAGTAATGAAGGTTTGCAAAATGAATATCCAAGAGGTTTTGCATTTTTTTCTAGATAGATAGATAGATAGATAGATAGATAGATAGATAGATAGATAGATAGATAGATAGATAGATAGATAGATAGATAGATAGATAGATAGATAGATAGATAGATAGATAGATAGATAGATAGATAGATAGATAGATAGATAGATAGATAGATAGATAGATAGATAGATATCGTAGTGAACCTGTCTTAATATATTTAAAGATCCAGATGAGTTGATTAGGACATGTTGAAGATGTCTGGTTGGAGCAAAAGGGAGCGGAAGAAGAAGTCTAAAGCATCCCTCCCTTGATCATAAGGAGTTATAATGAGGGCACAGGTGGAGTACTGGGAATGCAATTTTGGATGATTCGGTCAGACATGACTGCAGGAGCATATTTCAGACTCCATCAGCTCTCCACAAAGATACCAGACAGCGTGGGCAGATGAGACGGTAGACCGAGCAGAAAGGAAGAGGAACTGCAGCGTTTAACAACCGCAGCAACACCTGAAATGAGGAGGTTTGGACTGATTAATCAGAAGGGATGTCAAGAACTATTAATGAATCTACCAGGTGAAACTGACTTTCCAGGTCTGCTCATTCCAGCCATTTGCAAAATAGCAACGTAATACGAGCAGAAAATAGACTTCAATATCATTCATTCATTCATTCATTCATTCATTCATTATCTTACCCGCTTTATCCCTTGCGGGGTCACGGGGGTCTGCTGGAGCCTATCCCAGCTCATTTTAGGTGAGAGGCAGGGGTTACACCCTGGACAGGTCACCAGTCCATCACAGGGCCACATAGAAACACACAAACCATGCTCACAATCACACTCACGCTCACACCTACGGGCAATTTTAGAATCATCAATTAACCTAGCATGACTTCAATATCAATCCAGAAAACCAAAATGGGTGACATGACAGGGCTTTTGTCCAGCTCTTCTTATACAGTCTATGCAGTGTTAACAACAGATGTCATTCAAGACATTTTACTGTGAAGGAGCATCTCTACACCCCAACCAACATATACAAAATAATCCCACTAAATGTTATATTACAGCTATCATGAAAAAAAAGAGAACATCAGAAAAATAACATTTTTAGATTTGTTTTAACATATATTTGTCCTCAATAATTTAAAAACAATTCCTATATTAAAAAAAATATCTATATGAACAAAACCGTTTCATATTTTAAAACAAGTTTCTTGAATTTTAATCAACACATTTTAGCGAAAAGTAGGGATTGGAGAAAATTTTGAACTACAAATATAGAGCTTTGAGTTTTTGCAAAGTCAAACTAACTTGATCAAAAACTTTATTTTTTTTTAAGAAACCCCATGACATGCACTGGGGGCGTTTGGTAAGACCCAGCGTTAAGTCTGCAGGCTGACAGAGGATGATGAAGAAGCAACTGCGGGGCTGACGATGGAACAAACGCTGTGAGAGGGATCAGAGGTGGCATATCTGCTCACCAACCAGGGAGAGGATTATCCCGTCGGACTGGGGGCATGTCGAGTCATGAGTATTCTGTTTAGGTGCTATATTTTTTTTTCTCCATCCCTTCATTCCCTCCCAGTATCCTCCACTATTTTCTCCCACTGTATTCCCTCTCAGCATTTACATTTCCTTGGGTTTGTTTACAGTTTTAAATAGGAGATCCACATTTGTCTTGCCACTATGCAAAGATGCCTAGCGAGAATACTGTTGTTCAGTTGACAAAATGTTGTAACCAGGTAAATAACTGTTTAGTTTAAAATGGGTGCACGGTAAAAAAAAAAAAAGCAATTGCTTGAAGAGCTAAGACATTTGTGAGGTTCTGTTGATCTGAATGTTTTTTTTTTTTTTTTTTCTTGTAAGCACTTTGAGATTTCCGAATGGAAAGTGCATTATAAATTAAATTCATTATTATTATTATTATGTTGTGCTTATTTTATTCCTGTTCTGATCATAGAGTGTATAACAAGAACTGGACAACCTCTCTGTGACATCACATAGGTTTTCTGATGAGTGCTTTTTTTTGTCTCTGGAGGTGCTGTCTTGGTAGAAACCGATGCCTCCTGACACCAATTAAACTAAATCCAACCGGGAACCCGGAGGGAACAGGCTTACATAAACTCAGTTACCACCAGTTAGCTACTTTATCTTAATTAGTCTAGTTTATGCTAACTATTGTTAACTATTGTTATCAAATCCATTCAAACATCCCTATTTCAAATGTCACCACTGAAACGAAATCTGAAACGATTGTTGCGAGAGCTGAAATAAAGATTAGCACAGCCACACTTGGACCAGTGCAAACCACGTGAGCTGGAGTACGATTTGTTTGCCCATGGTCTAGTTAGTCAACAAAGAAGGGTCCTGTAACAATCTGAAGTGAAGGTTGCTGGACCGTAGGATCCAGCTGGTGCAAGAGGTAGAACCTGATAAGCTAAAGCCTGTCAAATTATCTTTAAAGGGGGCCTATAATGGCATCTAATACCTATTTTAAACATGCCTTGAATGTGTTAAAAACAAGCTTTTGATTGTTTTTGCTAAATAAATGAGAAATTCAGCCTCTGAGCCATGTTTTTAGCATCCCATTTTCTAACCTCATTATCTATGCAGGATTCTGAGTGGGCGGGGCTATGATAATGAGGCTCTGTGCTGATTGGCTGCCTGAATGACGCGATACACCGCTACGAAAAAATGGCGGAAGCTCCGGCCGCCGGAGTTAGTTGTGGGCGTGGTTTCACGCATCGGAGGCCAACCTATGTAAATCGCATTTTTGTTACGTAACGAAAGGGAGCAGAATCTGAACGGCTCGTAGATCCACATCACACTGGACGGCTCATCCGGGCGGCTGTACAGACACTGCAGAATTTGGTTGCTTTCCTCCTTCTCTGAGTTGGCAGGCTGAGGGGAGACCACTTTATATATGTTAAAGCAAGAAAAAACGTGTTTTTCATAATAGGCCCCTTTTAAGACAAGAATTACTACGTTATGGTAGCCCTTTATTCACAGAAGTCAAGTCAAGACAGCGCTAAGCAGGTAAAAGTGATTGACAGCTAGACATTCAGCATAGCCATCAATAATAAAAAAAACACATCCCTTGTGATAATTTTACTCAATGAGGTGCACAGAAATACTGGTGTAGAGAAATCTAGCTAAAGAGACTCACACTTGGAGCCAGCCCCCGGAGGTCAGTCACAGAACTCCTTCACTTCCTGGAGTGTGTCAGATCCAGCCTACTAGTTTGTTTTCATCCGTCTGCTCAGTGATGCATCTTGAAACCATGGTAAAGATTTCAGGTTTCATTTGGGCAAAAACCCCTGATATATTTTGTGCCTTCTTCTGTTTCCTGTCACATTATGTCAAAAAGTGGGACTGCATACCGTCAGGCTGATTTATTTTGCTGAACAACTGGAGCAAGAATGACAACGGCTTATCTCAAGAGAGCTCTGCCTATCAGCTCTTCTCAGCACTTCTCAGCTTTGATTTAATTCACACCAGGAAGTGTAGGTCAGATGGGGGGGAAAAGCATATGCCTCGCTCAGCTCACACGCAGCAGGCTATATCCTCACCTCCAGTAGATGCAGGACTAAATATAGCCAGGAAAATGGGCTGTGCCTTTCTAGGAAAAAAACAAAAAAAACCTTGGTTGTACATCGTATCATGTGAAGAGTGGATTTCAAGGCCCGGTAGCTTTTGATGGAGAACCTTCTTGTAGAAATAGTGGCCTTTAATAATTTTGTTTCCCTGTCACATTTACTGAGTTGGTAAGAATAAGCATCTGTGATCTCTGCATTCTTTGCTTTTAACTTCTTACACTACATTCTGACCATATGCGTCACAACATATGAAGCATACACGTACACTAGTTCTTTTTTATTTAACCGACATGTGGAATAAACAGCAAAACCGATCTAATTTTGCACCGTTTCAGTACATTTCATTGTAGAACACTGTGTACACATTGTACTCGTAAAGTGAGTGTCTTTTGTCAGGGTGCTGTTGTTGAAGACTTCTCATAAATCCTTTTCACAGCTTCTGACCACAACTGTCACGCTGGCTGCCACATTACCATTTGTTATGTCTCCCGACACTTACAATACCACTGAGCAATTGTCAGTTTAACAAGAGTAAACATGAAGAGATGGGAATTTTTGCTTTCTCGGGTAAAAGACAAAGACCTTTTATGTCAAAAAATAACTCAGAAAGAAAGAAAGAAAGAAAGAAAGAAAGAAAGAAAGAAAGAAAGAAAGAAAGAAAGAAGAAAGACTGTTCAAAATAAATGTTTTGGCACTTTCATCATTGTGGCCACCACCATCTTGGGCTTTTAAAACTGAAAACTAGGACCAAGTGATGGATCTGACTGTGAACGCTACCACTGGAAAACAGCTTTAAAATGCAGTCAGAAAATAGCCAATAATCAGGCCACGAATATGAATATTATACAATCTTCAATCTTCAGCTTCATCCTCATGTTTAAATATTATAACTTCTAGTTGAAAATATTGAGAAGAGGTTTCAAAATGATAATAATTATCCTTTATAGTTTTCAAATGATCAGTAATAATAATGCAGGAGCATTTGCAGATTCTTTTAGAGCAGTGTTAATATTTTTTTCTTTGCTCTGGAGGGCCTTCATTTCAAATCATGCCTCTGGTAAAAGTAAAAATAAATTCTCTCCAGCTCCCTCCTCAGCATCAACGCACAATCTACCATGGATGATGACTTCTCATAGTTTTGAAATGCAAAATCACTCTCGGTCACAGGTGATGAATGAACGTCTGTGCAGTCTGTCACCTGTAGCTCTTCACCGTGATGATCAAATGCCTGTGAAGTACAGTGTTTCCCCCCTGTGTTCGTTCTTATCCAGCTTAACTGCTTCTCTGATACAGCCGGAACGTTCCCTGGCAAAAAGCTCATGAAGCACAGCAGAAAATACGGATCCTGCTATTTCTTTTATTTCTGAAATCTGTGCTTCCAGCTGCTGTTCAGCTTTAAAAAAAAACAACCTCTGTTCGCAAGGTCACAAACGATTTTTGAGTTTCCAAATAGAGCCAAAGCTTCTGGGACAGGATTTCAAAGAAGAGACAAGTGTCCATCCGGCCAAAAAGGTTGTCATGCTGTCTTTGACCTTGGTCATTTTTTAGAAGCTTAATTGGTTGATGACTAAGAAGGGACCTCCAGTTCACATTGATCCAGTTGGGCAGCGAGTTTGCTCTGTGCTCCAGCGTGACCCCAGATCCCACCGGGCGCCTTTACAAGTGTTGCCTGTTCGGATGGATCACAGCTTTGAAGATAACCTTTAGCCTGTTCTCAGCACATTTTGATCGCTCTATAATTATATATATAAAGAAGAAGTTCTCCTTGTGCCTGGCTGAAATCCAGAGAGCCTCTGGATTTGCTTTTGTGGGTTCATGAAATTGACGAATACGCACTGATTTAACTGCATTGTCTCTGCCATTCTTGTGTCTGACCCCCTTCCCTGTTTGATCAGCTGTGTGTAAACTGATATTGATTAGCCGTGGCAGAGCACCAAAAATAGACCTGGCGCTTATTGTTAGTGGAGCAGAGCGACTAGTCACTTCTGGGACGCTTTGGAAACCGCGCTGCAGCGCTACTGGTGGGACGACTCTCACTCACGAGAATTCCCAACTGTCGACGAGACTCCACTGCTACGCAGCGCGTCTGGGCCCACTGACACCCTGGGGTAATCCTCCAACAGACAGATTTCAAAAGCCCATAATGCGAATCCTTTTGGATGCCAGGGGTTGAGATTCATATCCTAAAGTGTTGTTTTTCCTTTAACTGAATAGTTTAAAGCCACTTGTTGTAATATTTCCAATCCAGCCCAAATTGGGGCAGGATATTAAACTTTCTAATGTCATCTTTTGTCATCACAAGAGGTTTAAAGAAATATTCTGGAGTTAAACTAAACCCTAAATCTATTACTAGATGGTAATGAGTCTAATCTGTGACTAGGGAGCAAAACAACCTGAATCGATGTAGCTTTGAGTTGCAAAAGAATATATTTTTGAGGCTTAAAAGATTTCATGTTAGCTGAGAGGGCATAATAACATCAGGTGAAATAGCAATTTAAAAATGTCTTTCAATTTAAAAGATATAGTGTGGAGAGAGTCACTAAACAAAACAATTTCAACTTTGTGAAAGTACAGAAAATGTTACTATATATTCACCACCAACTGTGCATTAGCTTTACTGCTGTCAGAGGCAGAATGAGGAAGAAAGTTCACTCTCACTGCATATTTCACACTGTGGACATGGACTTGCACCTGATTTTGCATCTATTCACAGTATCCATCATTTGCCAGTTGGTTGGTATGGAGTTAAAATATCAGTGAAGCACACAGAGGGACATTCTTGTACAAACAGTCCTTTCTGTGCAACAGTTAGTCTGTAAGTATCCTATCCACACTATTACTGAAGTGAAAAGACATTATTTTTGTAGGTATTAAACAGCAATTTATTCTGACATTTCTACTTTCCCTCTGAGTTGACGTTAAATCCATTACGCTGCCGAAATATATTCTGTTTTGCATTGATTCACATCACTTTGGTTCCTAACAACAATTTACGCATTATTACTATGTAAAAATCGATGTAGGGTTTATTAAACTATGAAATATTCCTTGAATTTGGTGTCAAAATGGTAGATGTTTTTAGATGCTCATATTCTTGAAGTTAATTTTTAGGCTAAATCTTACTAACACCTTACACTTACTTACATTTAAGGATGCCTAAATGTTAATAAGTACATAAAAGATGCAATATCTCCCTTGTCAGGGAATTCATATTTCAAAAATTTTCCACATCTTTGGTCCCCTTCAGGGAAACAAGACATCACAGGGCAATAGACGAGGCAAACCCTCGACAGGTCACCAGTTCATCACAAGATAAAACAAACCACCAACATTCATTACTGTTCAATCTAAAATCATCAGGAGACCTAATGTACACATTGTTGGGCTTATAGGAGGAGAAACCAGGAACCTTCAAGCAGTAAAACAACATTACTAACCTCCATATCAGTGTGTTGCCCAAATGTTGAGCCATTTCGGTTCAATTTAGTCTATTTTTAGAGCACATTATATCATAAGTCTTTCTCATTGAATTGTCTCCATGTTTTTATATTATGCTATCTTTAAAGCTAAAAGCAAAGTTTATTCCTTGTTTACCCAATTCAGAAGAATATATACAAGTGCTATAAGGATTGTGGAGGTCTGTATTTTGATACTGAGATATCATAACGGAGATCGACATAAAAAGAAGCTTCTCCTGATGGATGTCACCAATAGAAGTAACCCTAAAAACCAGAGCATGAAATCTCCCGTTACAGTCTTAAGTTCATGCTAACAGCGGGACATCCATTGCTATGTTTTTATGACTATCATGCTCGACTGCTCCCACATCCCCCATACTGTTGCACACTGAGGGTGCAATATTACAGTTCACAGCCACCTGGACCCCAACACCCACTGGCGAAAACATGACTGTGACAAGAAGCGCGCGCGCACACACACACCCAGACACACGCATTCATATCAGACAGATGGCTGTCATAAATGGCTGTATCTGTTAAAAGGTTGAAAGCACTCCTTGGCAATGTATCCCCCTTCACACGCCCTCCAAGCCGCATCCATCATTCATCAATGCTGTCAGCATGTTCACACGCACACAAATACATGCACACACACACATGCACAGGATAAAAAGATATGATTGAGTTCCCAAAACTTATTTCCCCCCCTTGAAATAAGTGAGGAAATGATCCAATGCTAACTCCATTTTTAAAACAGCACTTGGTGACAGAAGTGCACGCAGGAACATTCAGGAGATCAGGGAATGCAACTTCACTTTCTTCCCCCTACAATGTTTTTTTGAACACTTGATTTACTGATTAACTTCCATGTTATTCCCAGAATCCAGTTAGTTTAAGCTTTGAAGACTTCTGGGTAAGCATTAGACATTAAAAGTGTGCATTTTAAAATTGCCACATAAAAACTGTGTGTCATTCCCTCTATGAGAATGCATTTATATTTCAGGTTTCTCTTAAAGCTTGAGTGGATTTCTTTTATTATTTGGCTTTAAATTCTACATGCACACTCAAAGCAAACTATTACAATATCACTCTCACATTCATACAAAAACTATTGGTCAAAATACCGCAGGAGTACACGTCGTATCATATCATATGAGCACATCGCTGCAGTGTAGTTGGCAGCGCCAGAAACCTGACTCGCCTCCAACTACTGTCTCTACAGGGCATGCCCTCTTTAGAAAATAGCACACAGTTTTGCACTACCCACTGAAGAGATCCGGCAAATACAGCAAAATGTGAAGCTGGTTGGAGATACAAAGGTGGATAATTCTAGTCTCAGCCTGTGGTGCCAAAGTGTTTTGCAAATGTGATCCACAAAGTCAATGATTTCAATTTTCAGCCTTAGGAGACCCCAAACAATTCAACTGAACTGAATCAGATAACATTTTAATAACCCATAAAGAGAAATTACATTGTTGTAGTAAAAATAAAAAAAAAGAAGAAAAAAAAAGCTAAATAAGCATCTGCATCCAAACTGCCAGAGAGTAGGAAGTGGAGCAGACACAGGGAGAAAGAGAAGTTGAAATGACCAGAGGTCATCACAAATGTGTTGAATGTTTGTTGCCAGGCAACAGCTGTGTTGATGACGTCAGCTGCAGCATTCATAATTAACAGAGGTAACCTTTCCCCAACAATTTACAGATACAGTTCAACATCTGGGATATGGAAGCTATCCTTCACACAAATATTGTTCCATCTGTCATAAACAAGTCTTTCGAGCTCTCCTGCTGCACTTCTGCCAGCCTTTCTGAAGTATTCTGTATTCTGTCTCTCTGTAAACGTATGTAGAGTTCCCCTGGAGGCCAGAACATACAGTACTCCTGAAGTCACAGGATACTCCTGCTTAATCCCACATCAGTTCATCTCACACTCCCCACGATAATCAAGGGTAAAAAAAAAAGAAAAAAAGATGCATATTAAAACTTTTCCACCTTAGTGTCGTGTGTTTGTTCTGCTTCTGGATTCTTCAGTTCTCCTCTTCATCCTGTTTACATCAGGTGTCTTAAACTAGTCCTTAGTTGGTCTTTGGTAAGCTCTACAAGCTGCTCCCAAGTGCAAACAATTTACTGTTTTCATTTAGTGGATGTGGATGTGGAAAACAGCATCCAAACTGTGTAGACAAATATAAAAAGAGAGAAAGCTCAGTGAATGATATCAATAAGATAGAAAGTAAGAATTAAGTTTTTTGTTAAGTTTTTAAGAGTTTGAAGTCACTTCAGGCAATCAAACTTTTACTAAAAAGCCCCAAAATACATTTTCTCTATTTTTTTTTCTCCTTTAACACTGGATTAAAACTCAGCCATAGACCATGATACACACGCCCTACAGGGGAACACCAAGTGCCTGAAACACGCAGCATCCCTACCAAATCCAACCTGTTTACATCAGCAGAAAGTCCAACAAGTATAGAGCTGAAACGGAAAATGAACTATAATCAACTTGAAGTTTTGTCATCAAATTAAACAGCATGTCAACAGTTCACGTTTAGCACCGCACGCACACGTAATCTTTCGTTTCTGTGATTAGCCATCTGTCTTACTCATCTGAAATCACAGGCTGATAATTGCCCGCGCAGCTACGGGCTAAGTGCTGTTTGCTCTTTTCTGGCTGCTGTTAAACTGTTCTAACAGTCGGCTGGTCTGTGGGTGTTGGTGTGAGGAGCAGTCTGTGCTGTGAGCGTAGCCACAACACCTCCATCCTCTAATCCGCATAAGGAGGTGCTGCACAAACACTCTGTGGCTGAGGTGAGCTGATAATTTCTGCTTTTCTCGTGAGTTTGATCCATCGCAAATAAGATGTCTGAAGAGGTGTGATTACCCTGAGTGCGTGTTTACATGGTCTGATAACATAAAAGCACGCTAGCATGTTTAACTATAGCCCCGACACATGCAATAACATTCAGCAGTGACATAAGTTCCTATTGAGTAACAAAAAAAAGCACACGTTACATGTGGGTTTACATATTGCACTGCATATATTAGGGAGGTGTTTCCCTGTATGGGATCACAGTGAATAAGTACTGTATGTAACGTGCAAAAAAGTGAGAGCAAAGTGTGAATGTGCTTGAGTTTCAGATTTGAAATGGATGTGTAATTACTAGTAATTGTGGCCCCGATACAGCTTGATAAATGATCTTTTTTTCTATTTTTTATTGTATTTCATATAATAAATGTAGAATATTTTCTCTTTCTGACCTTTGATTTGGTTAAACTGAAATCTGGTTGGAGAGAAACCTATGAGGTCGACGGACCAGTTAATTAAATTCTGGTGGCGATCAAAGAATTACATTTCCGCCGTTATCTTAATATCATTATTATGGTGAGCTCATATGCCAGTCGGAACTGACTGCCAGTTAAATTAAGAAACTAAAATACTAAGAATAACTGATGCTAAAACGTGATGGAACCAATGGATGACTTTTTCGAAGAGCTGGTATTAATCAATTGCCTTTTTAAGGCACAGGGAAACTCATATGACTATTCTGACGGATATTATTGTGTGTATTTATGAATGCGTGCATGGATGAGCACTAAAGAGTGGTTTCGGCTCGTCAGCAAAACCAGAGACAGGAAGACAGATCTGGAAAGATAAGACAACAGGATTACAAATCACAGCAGGATATGAAACAGTTAAGAATGACTGCCCTGCAAAACACAACAAGGCTGTCTGTTTCACATCCTCCGTACATATATAATTTGCAAGTCTCTGTGCTAATAACATAAAAAACAGCGTGATATATGATGTATTTCTGTATTTTTTCTATTTTTAACTCTCCATTTCCCATTATTTTCCTA